>NW_027507686.1:134069085-134334085 GCF_037356315.1 Lithobates pipiens | reverse complement strand
CTGAAAACTGGCCTTGGCAAGAAGGAGTATTGAAGTGGTTAAACAAGTGTAATGCCCTGTACACACGGTCAGAAATTCAGACAGAAAAGGTCTGATCAGATTATATTGTCGGAAAATCCGATCGTGTGTGGGCTCTATCAGACTTTTTCTGTTGCAAATTCCGACAGGAAAAAATGTGAGAGCCGGATCTAAAATTTTCCGGAAAGAAAAATCAGATCGGACTTTTTCCGATCGTTTGTAGAGAATTCCGACGGACAAAGTGCCACGCATGCTCAGATCAAATTATGAGACCAAAGCTATTGGCTACTAGCCTCTACGTAGTCCTTTCGTAAGCAACGAACTTCACCACGTTCCAAAAGATCGGATTTTCCGACAACTTTGTCCGATCGTGTGTATGCAACACCAGTTTCGGACAAAATCAGTCGAAAAAAAAAATCAGATGGATTTTGTGGTCGGAATGTCCGACCGCTTGTACAAGGCATTAGTCTTCAGATCTGGACACTGCAACCATCACATTGGGCACATGAGGTGTGCAGAGAGCCAGGGTAGTTAGCATCATTGAAAAATGGGTCTCCACCATGTTTAGGCCTGCATATTCCCAATACATGCCCGGCAAATGGAAGGATAAATATTGGTTTTGATTTTTTGCATACTAAAATTGTATTCTGTGTTTAATGGGTTCAGTTCATGTCCTGAGAAATCTGGAAAAAGCGGCAAAACATTTTTTTTTTTACCTAATTGCAGGGAATGTTTGTTTTACCTTTAAAACCACTTTAAAGACAATTATGATGCAAACAAGGCAGAGATGACTGATAATCTATCTGATTTGTGGAACACAGCTATAGTATGCATAACTGCTGCCGATAAGACATGTAATGATGCAAGGCAACTAAGCCACACACTCACAAACCTAGAAAGGGCCTATGAAAACTATAAGAGACAGTCTCAAAAATATTCTTCCCTTCTATTGGGTATCAATGCAGAAGAATCTCTGCAAGAGTTACAACACTCTGCTGCTATTGACAAAGAAAGATACCCAACATTCTTGGAAGCCAACTAACAGGCAGATCACAAGATATCACAATTCAATGCAACTATGTCCTGCCACACTACTTCCTCCAATTACTCTATCAATGTAGTGATCATTACTTTGATCCTGTTCTCAGCGATTCTCATTGAACAGTAATAATGTCCCACACTGAAGCTTACTGTATTAGGAGGGAAACAGCCATTAACCACTTCAATACCTTAGGGAGTCAAATGATGTCCTTGAGTTTGTGAGGGGATATCTGAATGATGCCTGTAGCTACAGGCATCATTCAGATATAATTTTTTCCAGCCGGCAATTCTGTGCACGATAAGAATGATCACATCGGCAATTCCACCGTTTGATCGTTCTTATAGTCCCCCCTCTCCCTTGCCATCCGATGCTTCTCCGGTCTCTCATCGAGGGCCCAGAGAAAGAATCGGCCGGTGCTGGATGACGATGATAGAGATTTCCAGATGGTCACCAGTCATCTCTATGACCGTCAGAGGCAGAAGTAAACAAAGCGACTGTAAGCAAGAGATCGGTGAATTTTTCATGATCTCGTGCTTTCCAGCCTGGAGGAGAGATGTGGGATCCTTTTTGACCCCACATCTCTCCATAAAGAGGACCTGTCACAATAGATTCCTATTACAAGGGATGCTTGCATTCCTTGTAATAGGAATACAATTAACCAAAAAAAAAAAAAGGAAAAAAAAGAAGTGTAAAAATAAAAAAATTAAAACGCCCCTGTCCCCGATAGCTCGCGTTCAGAAGCAAACGCACATGTAAGTCCCACCCGTTCAAACCACACATGTGAAGTATCGCCATGTGTGTTAAAGCGTGTGTAACAATTATAGCAATAGATCTAAAAAACGGGTAATCTGTAGAAATTTGCAAAACTTCGCCTATGGAGATTTTTAAGTACTGAAGTATGGCGCCATTCCATGAGTGTGACATATTAGGTATCTATTTACTCTGTGTAACATCATCTTTCACATTATACAAAAAAATTGGGCTAACTTTACTGTTTTGTTATTTTTTAATTTGTGAAACCCCTAGGATGTCTGCTAAAAAAAACTTATATACCGTATATACTCGAGTATAGGCCGACCCGAATATAAGCCGAGGCCCCCAATTTACCCCCAAAAAACTGGAAAACTTATTGACTCGTGTATAAGCCGAGGGTGAGACATGGCTGTCCATCCCTGTGTGTCCGTCCATCCCTGTGTGTGTGTCCGTCCATCCATCCCTGTGTGTGTGTCCATCCATCCATCCATCCATCCATCCCTGTGTGTGTGTCCGTCCATCCATCCCTGTGTGTGTATCCATCCATCCATCCATCCCTGTGTGTGTGTGTGTGTGTGTGTGTGTATTCATCCATCCATCCATCCCTGTGTGTGTGTGTGTGTGTGTGTGTGTGTGTGTGTGTGTGTGTGTGTGTGTGTATCCATCCATCCATCCATCCATCCCTGTGTGTGTGTGTGTGTGTGTGTGTGTATCCATCCATCCATCCATCCATCCCTGTGTGTGTGTGTGTGTGTGTGTGTGTGTGTGTGTGTGTGTGTGTGTGTGTGTGTGTGTGTGTGTGTCCGTGCAGCCTTGTGTGTGTGTCCAGCCTACCTGTGTCCCAAGCCTCCGTCCCGAGCCGCCGTCGTCCCGAGCCTCCTCTGTCCCGTGCCTCCTCTGTCCCGTGCCTCCTCTGTCCCGTGCCTCCTCTGTCCCGTGCCTCCTCTGTCCCGTGCCTCCTCCGTCCCGTGCCTCCTCCGTCCCGTGCCTCCTCCGTCCCGTGCCTCCTCCGTCCCGTGCCTCCTCCGTCCCGTGCCTCCTCCGTCCCGTGTCGTGCCGATGGATCGCCGCTCTTCTCGGCGGCCATTCTACAATTCAAAAGCCGCGCCTCCGTCCTCCGCCTGTGATAGGCGGAACACTCAATTTCCCAGCAGCCTGTGTTCCGCCTATCACGGACATCCTCTCATACTCGTCCGTAGTATGAGAATGAACGGATGTCCGTGATAGGCGGAACACTGACTGCTGGGAAATTCAGTGTTCCGCCTATCACAGGCGGAGGCGGAGAAGGAGGCGCGGCTTTTGAATTTTAATGTCCGCCGTCTGTCTGCTCGATACGCTGATCGAGCAGTCAGACAGCGGTGACTCGAGTATAAGCCGAGGGGGCACTTTCAGCCTCAAAAAAGAGGCTGAAAATCTCGGCTTATACTCGAGTATATACGGTACTATTTGGGTGTTCTGAGTAATTTTTTAGCAAAAAAATTATGATTTTTACATGTAGGAGAGAAGTGCCAGAATAGGCCCGGAATTGAATTGGTTAAAGTATAAGTTGCCCAAGCTCATGCCCAGGTAGAAGTGTAAGCTTATTCACAGGTAAATGTGCAAGTTGCTTAACTACTTCAATACAGGGCACTTTCACCCCCTTCCTGCCCAGGCCATTTTTCAGCTTATAGCGCTGTTAGACTTTGAATGACAATTGCGCTGTCATGCAACACTGTACCTAAATTAATTTTTATTAATTTTCTTCACACAAATAGAGCTTTCTTTTGGTGGTATTTAATCACTGCTGGGTTTTTATACTTTAGGGGGAAAAAAAAAGACAGAGACTCTTTTTCTCTCTTCACCGATATGCGCTGATGAGCCTGCACTGATGGGCACCGATAGGCAGCACTGATGAGGAGGTGCTAATATGCCGCACTGATGGGCACTGCTAGGTGGCACTGGTGGGCACTGATAGGCAGCAAGGATAGGCAGCCTTGAAAGACAGCACTGACTAGCATCACTAATGGGCATTGATTTGTGTCACTGATGGGCACTACTGGGGCTTTAATGTAACCTGGACAGTAATGATCAGTGCGCTGATTATCCGCTCTGGTCTCCCCTGCGAGGAGATGGCACTGATCGGCTCTCCTCGCCATAGACTCAGTCGGTGGGAAGCAAGGAGAGCCGATTACCGGAACTTCCGCGTTTACACAGTCGATCACATGGTTAAAGAGCCGCGTCAATTCATACTAAGCCAGAACATGTCAATGCAATTGAACAAGATGCTTTGAATCCTGTACACCAACCCACAGTACATTCGCCAGCAGAAGCTGCAGCAAATCAACTACACAGGCCACCCTGGCACATCAGACACTTCTCTATCTCCTAAGTTACTAACATGCTATGAAACAATTCATGTGCCACTGCAGACTGACCTGAATCCAGTTCACCAAATAATATCAAAACCTCCTGACACTGAACAACAATTATAAAGACCAACACCACAAGACTACCTTTCTCTCCTCCAATATCTTAATACCAGGGAGAAGATACCACCACTTCTAAACAATAGGAATACCAGTCACAACAAGGCCTGAAGGAACAGATATGTTGGACCTTGTTAAAAACACGATCAGCAAAGAACTTATTAATTTGGGGCATTAAGAAATTCAACGAGCACCAAGAGAACTACCAAAACTGGAGTTCCACCTTTAACCACTTTCAGACCGGACCATTTTGCTGGTCAATGACCAGAGGTCTTTTTACAATTTGGCACTGCGCTGCTTTAACTGGTAATTGCGCGGTCATGCAATGTTGTACCCAAACAAAATTTGCGTCCTTTTTTTCCCACAAATAGAGCTTTCTTTTAAAGGTATTTGACTGACTCTGCGATTTTTATTTTTTGCGATATATACGTAAAAAGCAAATTTTGAAAAAAAATGATATTTTCTACTTTTTGTTATTAGAAAAATCCAATAAACTCAATTTTAGTCATACATTTAGGCCAAAATGTATTCAGCCACATGTCTTTGGTAAAAAAAAAAAGTAAATAACTGTATATTTATTGGTTTGCGCAAAAGTTGTCACATCTACAAACTAAGGTACGTTTTCTGGAATTTACGCAGCTTTTAGTTTACGACTGCCTATCTCATTTCTTGAGGTGCTAAAATGGCAGGGCAGTACAAAACCCCCCCAAATGACCCCATTTTGGAAAGTAGACCCCCTAAGGAAATTGATAAGAGGCATGTTGAGCCCATTGAATATTTTATTTTTTTGCCTCAAGCGATTGAATAATGACAAAAAAAATTTTTTTATTTTTTTTTACACAAAGTTGTCACTAAATGATAAATTGCTCACACATGCTATGGGCATATGTGAAATGACACCCCAAAATAAATTCTGCTGCTTCTCCTGAGTACGGGGATACCACATATGTGGGACTTTTTGTGAGCCTAGCCGCGTACGGGGCCCCGAAAACCAAGCACCGCCTTCAGGCTTTCTAAGGGCGTAAATTTTTGATTTCACTTCTCACTACCTATTACAGTTTTGAAGGCCATAAAATGCCAAGATGGCACAAAACCCCCACAAATGACCCCATTTTAGAAAGTAGACACACAAAGCTATTTGCTGAGAGGCATGTTGAGTCCATGGAATATTTTATATTTTGCCACAAGTTGCGGGAAAATTACAAACTTTTATTTATTTATTTATTTTTTCACAAAGTTGTCACTAAATTATATATTGCTCACACATGCTAAGGGCATATGTGAAATGACACCCCAAAATAAATTCTGCTGCTTCTCCTGAGTACGGGGATACCACATATGTGGGACTTTTTGGGAGCCTAGCCGCGTACGGGGCCCCGAAAACCAAGCACCGCCTTCAGGCTTTCTAAGGGCGTAAATTTTTGATTTCACTTCTCACTACCTATTACAGTTTTGAAGGCCATAAAATGCCAAGATGGCACAAAACCCCCACAAATGACCCCATTTTAGAAAGTAGACACCCCAAGCTATTTGCTGAGAGGCATGGGGCGTGGCTTGGAGCCGAGACGACATGGACGCCTAAGAGCTGAGCTCCGTCCGCGGGTCCCTGAACTACATCAGCTACAGAGCCCATCCGCACCGAAAACATGGGGAAACCGAGAGGCAATGAGACACAGTCTCGCTCGAGATCCCCGCGAGGCCCCAGCGCTCGATCCGGACGCAACATCCCGGATATCTTCCGCGGCCGCACACGCGAGGCCGAGGCCCCGCTTCAGGCCTGTATAGAGTCGCGCGAATCTAGCCGGAGCCCGTCAGTAGATAGTGCCTCACGGAGGACGCCAAGCCCGCAACGCTCTCGTGCCCTAACCATGGAGGATCTCAGGTCAGTGGCTTCTGACATAAAGAACTCCTTTGCTGCGGCCATATCAGAGCTCAGGAGGGACATCCAATCCATCCACACGCGGATGTCGGGCCTAGAGGAATCAGTCTCCCGCCATGACACAGCCATACACCATCTGCAACAGACGTCCCACCAATACAACACTCAGTTAAGGGACTTACACAGATATACTGAAGACCTTGACAACAGGGGTCGTCGCCACAACATTCGGGTGAGAGGGATCCCCGAAACTGTTGACCAGGCCCTCCTTTCACAGACCACCATTCACATTTTTAATGATCTTTTGGGAAGACCACCGGAGACACCGATCGAATGTGACAGACTCCACAGGGCCCTCAAACCCAGAAGTAGAGACACTGACCCCCCCAGGGACGTGATCTGCCACATTGTGAGCTTTAAGCTGAAGGAGGACATCCTTAGGAAATCCAGAGACCGACGCAATCTCCTATTCCAAGGATCAGAGATAAAAATCTTCCAAGACCTGTCCCCGATAACCCTTCAGAACAGAAGAGATCTGCGCCCCTTATTGGACATGCTACGACGCAAGGAAATCCAGTATAGATGGAAATTTCCATTCTGCTTATCTGCGACAGTTGCTGGACGCACAGCAAATTTGAGAGTACCAGAAGATTTGAGAAGCTTCTGCAACACCCTACAGATACCATTTGTAGAACTCCCGGACTGGTACAAGATCTTCCGTGTCCCTCATCTACAGAGATCTAACTCTATGGACGCGATCCCTGAAAGGGACGATTTCCACATCAGAAGAAGAAGATCCTCTTCGCCGGGTCCACAGTCGCAGAGAGGACAGAGAGAAAGAGCAGCCATCAGCCCTACAGCCTCTCCTGCCCATAGGCGTGCCAGGCCGGATAGCTCCTGAGCTGTCCCTAAGACTGTGATTTCTGGTTTTGAGCTCTTCCCACACCGGCTATGACCCAGACGGACTTCTGTGGTCCCAGACATTTTTCATCCCCCCCCCCCCCCCTTTTTTTACTTTTTGCCGTCCATAGTCTTCGGACTGCCGGTCTAACACTATTTTCTTTATTTGTATAATTGATCCTTAATAGATCTGCTTGCCTGTCTCCATTCACGGCTTAGACACTTTGCCCCGTTCAGGGGGACCACAAACCACCTTGTTAGCACCTCTCGAGGTGCTTCGCACCCTCCATGCCTTCCCCTACCATAGGCTCCAGAACCCTGCCTCACACCCCGCCCTCCAACTACCCCTCCCCCCTCCCTTTTTGTTTTTGTCCCCTTTTTTTCCCTTTCCCCTTTTTTTTTCTATTGTTCCTCGTTCTCCTTTTTTCTTTTTTTTTTTTTTTTTTTATCTTTATGCTGAGCCTTGAATGGAGCGGCGCAAATTCCTGTGCAACCTAGACGTATGTTTATCTACTTATTATTTTGGGGACCGGGGGGCACATACAATACGAGATTCTATTCGTAGTTATCATTTTATCCACCGCCCTCCCCCCATCCCTTTCCTTTTTTCTCTCCTGAGACCCAGAACACGCAGCTGACCCCCCTTGACGAATGCCGAGGTAAGCCCCGGATAACACTTTTTACTAGTCTGACCTCGGCCTGTCCTATATCCCCTTCCTGTCTCCCATTACGAGACCTTGGAAACAATGCCTGACAAATAGAACTACGTTCATACTCCTACATCAGACAATCAGCAATTTTTCACGTTGACTAGCTCACATTGCTGATAGACACGGTCCCTTAGGCCAGACGTCGCCCGCCCACGATCCAGCCTAGGAGGCCCCTCCAACTGACTTCTCCTGGCTGGCTAGGCCCAACATAGCAGCTTTCAGGCCTTCACGTTGGTAACCTGACGGGCATCTATCACACCCCTGTTGCCGTGTATCTGAATCCCTTGACGAAGGGAGCGCCCACCTGGTTGACTGTTTCCTTCAACCTTCTCCTTGGACACTTCGCTCTCAGAGCTCACTCCTTCCCTTACTATCAGCGGAAAGGTCTACTCAGTTTACAGTCGAATGTTTTTCTCTTTCATTGTTTCATCTATTGCTAAGTGATGTGCCCCAATGTCTTCCTCTGACCTTTTAGGTATACTTCAGGGGAATTAGGCAAATCAGGAATATGTTGTTTTGTTACCGTTATACCTGTATTAATGCATTCTCTCCCTCCAATATATATTGTTGTTTGACTGTTTGCTCATGGTTAATTCAATATGATTGCAGGATCCTCGTTTATCTTGCTCCACATCACCCATGCCTTACTTCATATAGACGCCTCTGTAACAGCACCCAACAGCTTTTCCGTGGGAACCTGGCGGACCGGACACTACACAGACCTACACCGGACTACCTTCCACGTCTCCACACGACGGTAGAGCACATCGACCGTCGACCCCACCCGGACCTCACGACCTCCATCTAGGGTAAGGTAGCGGTGCTACAATACCTCCCGGACTCTTTTCTACCCTCTCCTTCTCTTACACCTCTTTACTTCCCTCTTCTCCCCCCAGCCCCCTTTTCTCCCTCCCTCCCCCTTTTCTGCTTCTTTCCTTCCCCCCCTTTCTTCTTCCTCCTCTATCTTTCTTTCTCTTTGACCTCCATCGCGGCACCCACTCCCCACTAAGCTCAAGCTCTCCACATAAATCCTAGCCCTCAACTAATCACCCCACCCTAACACAACTCCCGGCCCACTCTTGCTAGTTCGTATCTTTGCTGGGTTTCGTTCCCTCACACACTATCAACCATGATGGCTCCACACCCAAGATCAGTACCCATAACCCTTAAGATAGTCTCTCAAAACGTAAAAGGCCTTAATATACCCGAGAAGCGTAGCCAAGTCTTGAACCTGATGTCTAAACTTAGGGCCGACATCATCTTCCTACAAGAAACTCACTTCTGTTCCAATAAGTTTCCCAATCTTTCGAATCTGAAATATCCCACTGCATATCATGCCACAAATCCTTTATCCAAGACGAAAGGGGTCTCGATTTTAATCTCTAAGACTACACCCTGGCAATTCTCTGAATCCTTGATAGACCCCGAGGGGCGCTACATCTTTCTAAAAGGGACGATACACAATAGACCGGTCACTCTCGTGAATCTATACAGCCCCAACACGGCCCAAGTAAGTTTTTTCCGCTCTGTTGTGGACGCCCTAACTGGCTTTAAAGCTGGCATGACCATCCTTGGAGGCGACTTCAATGTCGCTCTTCAACCCCTCCTCGACTCCTCCGCAGGATCCTCCTCCCTCCCCTACAGATCCCTCAGACAAATCCGCTCACAATTACAATTCTTATCTCTACATGACTCGTGGCGCACCTTACACCCCAATGACAAAGACTATACTTTCTATTCCGCGCCTCATGCTAGATACTCCAGACTTGACTACCTATTTTTATCCCAAGAAGACCTGACCATGTTAAAAACCGCCACCATCGAACCACTCTACATATCAGACCATCACCCAATCTCGTTGACCCTTGAGCTTCCCAAAAGGAGAATCTCCATGAAAACTTGGCGTCTCGATGCCTCCCTACTTACCTCTGAAACTGATCTAACCTGCATTCGCACTAGTCTTGCCGATTACTTTAGGGAAAACGACACTCCAGACGTGTCTCCTACCGCAATCTGGGAAGCACATAAATGCACCATTCGTGGAAAATTCCTCGAACTAGCGGCCATTAGGAAAAAAGCTAACCAATTCAGACTAACAGAACTAGCAAACACTATTAGGCGGCTAGAACGCACACATAAAGAATCACGAGCCCTGGACACCCTCCAGGAGTTAGTAGAGTCGAGAAAGCAATTCCTTGATCTTCTCAACCGCAATATTCGACGCAAATTCGTCCTCACCCAAAAACTATTCTACGAACATGGAAACAAATGTGGTAAGCTTTTAGCTAGAGCCATCCATGCCAAAAAAACCACCACAAACGTCCACTCCATTAATGACCATTTGGGCAAGTCACACACGTCTACGCCAGACATAGCGGAACAGTTTGAACAGTATTACAAGGGACTTTATAATTTACCTCAACAGCCCACTTCCTCTAGAACCCATCTACACAGAGAGCAATTGATCTCTCAATTCCTCACTGATCACTACCCGATCACACTATCTAGAGACACCCTACAATCTTTAGATACCCCTATCTCTAAAGAAGAACTCACCCTGGCAATTAAGCAGCTGAAGCCGGGTAAAAGCCCGGGCCCGGACGGCTTATCAGCCCCGTATTATAAAACTTTTGCTGATACTTTATCTGCCCGATTCCTGAAAGCATTTAATTCCCTCTCGGCCACTCCAACCCCATTCCACAGGTTACTTGAAGCCCACATAACGGTCATCCCGAAACAGGGTAAGGATCCTACCTCCGTCACCAACTACAGACCAATTTCACTGCTTAACGTGGACTTGAAACTATTTGCAAAAGTCTTGGCAAATAGGCTCATACCTCTACTCCCTCTGACGATAGGCAAATATCAAGTGGGATTTGTCCCTGGCAGAGAGGCCAGGGACAACACCATAAAGGCTATCCATATAAATCACTGGCTTTCCACACACAAGAAAAAAGGCTTTTTCCTCTCCCTAGACGCAGAAAAGGCGTTTGATAGGTTGGCCTGGGATTACTTAGGAGCGGTCTTACGCCACTTGGGTCTACCAGACCGATTCTATAACCTGATCATGGCTCTCTATACAACTCCCTCTGCCAGGATCAGAGTTAACGGCCACCTTTCAGACGCCTTCCCCATTAGAAATGGAACTAGACAGGGATGCCCGCTCTCCCCGATTCTTTTCATCCTCACCCTTGAACCCCTCCTGAGGCGCATCCAAACAAATGAAAACATAAAGGGCATACAGATAGCAGACAAGATCTACAAAATAGCTGCATTCGCAGATGACATCCTCTTGTTTCTAGACGATCCCCTCACCTCCATCCCCAACCTTCTGAAAGATTTCGAGCTCTTCGGCCGCCTATCTAACCTGAAAATCAATTTCTCCAAGTCCACTGCTCTCAATGTTTCCCTCCCGACGGAATTGGTCACGCTATGTCAAAACAACTTTCCCTTTCCTTGGAATCACGATAACATAACATATTTAGGAATCCAACTCCCCTCCCGCCTCACAGACCTGTACACAAAGAACTTTATCCCACTCCTCCGTACGATTAAAGAGGACCTCCGCAAATGGGACAAGCCGCAATTTTCTTGGTTTGGTCGTGCTGCCATCCTCAAGATGAACATTTTACCTCGAGTCCTCTTTCTTCTCCAAGCCATCCCTATCAAAATCCCACCTTCCTTTTTCCTATGTATTAAAAGCGCATCTAGATGGTTTCTTTGGAGTAATAAACACCCGAGAATCAGTTTAGCTCAGCTCGTCAAACCCAGGGAGCAGGGGGGCATTGGCCTCCCGGACCTCCGCGACTATGCATACGCTTGCCACTTAAGTAGAATAGTTGACTGGTCAATACATGATAAAACTAAGGACTGGGTGGAGCTGGAGGATGCGCTCTCCCACATTCCAATTAAGTCTACTCCATGGATCCCCCCCCTCCCATATACCCAAGAACCTAAAAGATCACCCTATCATAGGTACCACACTGCACATCTTCAGAGATGTTTGTAAAAAATCCCACATTTCTTCCAATCCGGGCCCCCTAACCCCGTTGCGACTTAACCCCGATTTCACTCCCGGCATGTCTAACCACTTCCTTGCTCGTATTTGGCCACACCAGGACGTTCTCGCACATCAGTTCTACAAGGATGGCACCCTTCTGGACTACGATGCCCTCCCGACCAGCCCGACCGGTGCCCGCGTGCCCCTCTGGACTTACTTTCAGATCCGACACTTTCTTAAAGCGACAAACCGAACAGAGGAGATCTCGAGACACTTGACCCCTTTCGAAAAGCTTTGCTCTCAATCTTCACCACAGCAGCATCTTATTTCATACACTCATTCATTGCTACTCACGCCTAGCTCCTCGAAAGACGGTAAAGCCTGTCCCTCTTGGGAAAGAGACCTTCACATTTCTTTTTCAGATGCAGAGTGGGAAAAAATCCTTGTTATCGCCCATAAGGGATCCCTTAACGTTCGCATTCAAGAGATTAACTATAAAATTATTCACAGATGGTACCGCACTCCGGACCGGCTACATAAATTCAACGCTGACGTACCAGATACCTGCTGGAGATGTAGAACTAGTCAGGGAACCTTCTTCCACATCTGGTGGTCATGCCCTAACATTCAAACTTTTTGGGTTCAGGTACATGAGATCACCTCTCAAATTACCGACCGCCCCCTAGCATTTACCCCGGCCCAGCTTCTCCTACACCATTCCCCCACACCTGCCCACTTATACCGAAGGTCGCTGACCATCTGTCTGCTCAACGCGGCCAAACTCTGCCTGCCCACCCATTGGGGCTCCCCTGATGTTTCTGCCATATCGGAGTGGTTCTCTAGAGTAGACAAAATGGCTGAAATGGAGGAACTTATCCAAATTGCAAAAGACACCCCTCATAAATTCGCCCGAACTTGGGATAAATGGACACAGTTCAAATCTTCAGAAAGATACAGAGTCCTCACGGGGTTGACCCCCCCTAACCCTTCACACTTAGAACAGAACCCTTGAGATTCTTGTCTATGGACGCGCCACTTTTTTGAAAGCCCCTGCCGCCCCCACAAATATATTGAAGACAGTAACCGGTTTCTGCACTCAAACGATGCCCCACACAGCACCACCTCGACCCATGCGCTGGAGTTCACACGCCTGAGAGGGGGCAATTGCCACACCATCTGGGTGACCACGGTGGAGGCCGAAGAATCCCCCTCTTACCTATCGCCCTTCTCCCACTTTTCCTTCTTCTCCCTTCTCTCTCTCCTTTCTTCGGCTTCTCTTTTCCTCATCTCCTTCCCCCCCACTTTCCCAAAACTCCCTTACCCTTCCCATCTCCTTCCTACCTCCCTCCCCCCTCCCCCCTCCTCCCCCTCCCCCCCAGTACTCCCCCCCTACTCATCCTACTCTTCTCCCCTTTTGTCCCCGACGGACTGGGTTCTTCTAGACCCGCGACACCTGACAGTTCCTACGGTACGCCACATACTCCAAGCTCGCTTCCCTGCTCCGAGTGCCAGGGATACTCCGCCCCCGGACGAGATGACTACTTACATGCTTTCAGAAATCTGTGATACCACAGACATAAGCTCTCATCCCCCTACTGCCCTATGATGGGCCCCTGAAGAGTCGCCCCTTAGTCATTAATACGTTTTCTTATGTTCAGAGGTTGTTATGACTTCAGGGATGCTCCCTATATCCCACTGATTCCGCTATGTGGATTGCTGTTCGTGATTACACTTTGAGTATGTTACTTCTATGTCAAAAGATCTGGAATTACCTTGTTCGTTGTTACATGCAATATATTCGCAACATGTACTGTTACTATTCAATTCTTTTTGAAAAAAAATAAAAATCTTTTATGGAAAAAAAAGAGAGGCATGTTGAGTCCATGGAATATTTTATATTTTGCCACAAGTTGCGGGAAAATTACAAACTTTTTTTTTTTTTCACAAAGTTGTCACTAAATGATATATTGCTCACGCATGCCATGGGCATATGTGAAATGACACCCCAAAATAAATTCTGCTGCTTCTCCTGAGTACGGGAATACCACATATGTGGGACTTTTTGGGAGCCTAGCCGCGTACGGGGCCCTGAAAACCAAGCACTGCCTTCAGGCTTTCTAAGGGCGTTACAGTTTTGAAGGCCATAAAATGCCAAGATGGCACAAACCCCCCCCAAATGACCCCATTTTGGAAAGTAGACACCCCTAAATTTAGGGGTACACTAGTGAGACTAGGTAATAAATGGCGGGTGCCCTGAAACTATAAAAAAAATAACTAACCAACCAGCGTCACCTGTAACAGTTATATGGTGATCACTGGTGAAAGGGTTAACTAGGGGGCAATCAGGGGGCTTTATGCGGTAGTATATGGGGGTCTCTGGTGCTATAAAAAGCTGCGGCGAACCTAAATACCTACCTGCCTAACTAGCGTCACCTGTGACACTAATACAGCGATCAGAAAAACGATCGCTTATTAGGCTGGGTTCACACTGGAGCGATGCGGGAACGCCACGAATCCGCGGCGGGTTCCCGCATCGCATGCCTCCCGGCGGCAGTTCACACTGCCCTATGCGAACTGCTGGGAGTGTCAGTGAAATGTTAATGACACCCCCAGATCAGTTCGCATATCGCAGTGCGATCTGCAAACTCGGATCACATGGTGTGAACACCCATGCGATCCGATTCTGCTGCGGACCAAAAAAAGGGTCCCGTGCGAATTTGCGGCGGGTGCGGTGCGAATTCAGCCATACTATCTGTATGGCTGAACTCGAATCGCACAGAGATCAGATGTGATTTGCACTGCAGTGTGGTGCGAATCACATCCATTCTCATAAACCGCTGCAATGTGAACCCAGCCTTAGTGACACTGGCGACGGGGGGTGATCACGGGGTTAAACCTTTATTGGGGGGGTTAGGGGGGTACATTAGAACTAAAGGGGGCTAACCCTAACTGCCCTAACAGTTATTACAGTCACAAATGACACCAATGCAAAAAAAAAAAAAAAAATGCAATTGGTGTCACTGTGACTGGGGGGGCAGGGGTAATTGGGGGGGGTGATCGGGGGGTGAAGGGGGGGTGTGAGTGTGCCTGGCATGTTCTACTGTGTAGTGTTGTGTTGGTGCAACTCACCGATCCTCTCTCCTCGGTGCCGGAACGAAAAATACCAACACGGAGGAGAGATTACATCACTTCCTCTGCCTGTGTTTACATTACAGGAGAGGAAGTGATGTCACAGAGCATTTCCATTCGTCGGGAGCGATCGCGAGGGGGTGGCCATGAATGAATGGCCGCCCCCTCATCCCGGATCGCTCCCGAACGAATACCGACCGCCGCAGGCACCGGGGGGGCCCGATTGGGCCCCCCACCCGCGGGAAGGCTGGGAAGGACAGGTACGCCCATATGCCTGCCCGTGCCATTCTGTCGACGTATATCATCGTGCGGCGGTCGGCAAGTGGTTAAGGCAGTAGTTCAAAACCTCCGCATCCCACCTATGTTAAACAGATGGTTAGGTCCTGAGTAATTGGTTTGTGTTAGAAACTCAAATCGGTTCACTTGTAAGAACCAGACATTGAACTTAATCTCACGTGGGAGAGATTAGAGCAAACTTATGAGAGTTCTGAAGTTATTGAGCTTGCCTTGTTTAAAAAGGCTGCAGAACATCCCAAAACTACCTATCAAGGACAACCTTAAGTTCCAGGAACCAATAAAAAGCTAAATTATTATACAATAGTAAAGAAAATTGGACAACAACTGGTTCAAAGTACAAACAGTGGCATGGAGTGTCGTTCCCACCCTTCTTGTTCTTTTCAAGGTTCAGCAAAGACTTAAGCCTAGTACATGTGGGCCAGTTCAATAGAAACCAGCTGACATTCAGTTCGTGTGTATGGCAGCCAGCCATTTTGCTGGCTTATGTCAAAAGGCTCATGACTAAAAAAGAACTGCCAACTGGCTCCAGATCAGCGCTCCCAGCCAATGGCTGAAGTGTTCTGGTGGAGAGCTTCTTTAGAAACTCCTTGTCTTCTAGCACAGCAGGGGAGATTGCTGTACTAGCACTGGGTTGTTAGTACAGCAGGTCTGACCTGAGTTGTCAGCATTTTTTCACTCTTTTTTTATTTATTTTTATTTAAGCTTTTAATATAACGTCACTATTACAATCCATACATTTTATCTTAACATTCTTCTTTTGTTACTATTCATACAAAACATATATATTTACCCATTATCCCCCCCCCCCCCCCTTTTTAATCTGTTGATCCCCTTAGAATCCACATTATATTGTTTCTATCATTGCTTGAAAGTAAGTTTCAGTCATTTTAAACATTCTCCACTTTTCCCATATTGGCTAATACCTATACATTTGATCTTTCTCTATACTGCTTAAATATTCCATACTATTAATATACTCAACTCTCAGTATCCATTCTCTGATACTAGGTTTTTTAATGTCTAACCATTTTTTTTAGGGATAAGGGCTTTTGCTGCATTAAGCAAAAATGGTATCAATGTTTTTTTTATATTGGTTCTTTATTCTCTCTGTGCCATGAAATAAACAGGCCCAAGGACAATATGGTACCCTATCCCCTGTTATTATCTCGATAAGATCTAATATTCTATGCTAATATTGTTTTATCTCAGGGCATTCCCAGTATATATGATATGTTGTTCCAGGTAATTTGCATTCTCTCCAACACTGTGGAGATTTAGAGGGATATATTTTATGTATCTTTTCTGGTGTCAAATGCCACCTTATCAGACACTTATAATTTACTTCTATGGACCTTATATCCGATGAATAGTTATTAACAGCGTTTATCATTTGTGACATTTTGTTTAATATCCATGTCCTGTTTCCATTTTACTATAGCAGGTATAACTCCTTGCCCCTCTAATTCTGTAAGAATTTCATATACCTGAGATATACCATGTTTTACTATTTTTTTTGAGTTACAAAGCTTTTCTATAGGTGTTAACATATTCTCATCTCTAATGGGGCCTGGAATTGAATTTATGAAATGTTGAATCTGTAAATATTCCCAATCCTTCAGGTTTTGCCACCCGTGTTTCTTTATTAAATCCTGTTTTGTCATTAATTCACCTTGTGTAATAATGTCTTTTACCTGTATATCTGAATAAAAATGTTTTCCTAGTTGTGTACCATTACCTGGAATAAAGAAATTTGTGCCCCCCAGTGGAATTAGTGGGGAATTATAATTCCGTTTTTCCCTACGGTGTAGTGAATACCATAGTTTAAATGCTATAAGAGTTATTTCATGTGCTCTATTGCTACCTATTCTATATTTTGGCGGTATCCAAATATTGTTTTCTAGTTATGAACCATAAAGTGTCTCCTCCATTTTTACCCATTTCTTATTCGTGCTTATATTAGCCCATTCCACTAATCTTGATACGATAAATGCTATATAATACCTATGTGTGTCTGGGAGTGCCATCCCTCCTTTTTTTCTTAGTTAGTAAATTATAATTTACCCTTGATTTTTTTATTTTTCCAAATATATTTTAAGAATTGTGATTTTATTACCTTAAAGAAACTTTTTGGGATATTTATCGGAAGCATTTGTAATTTATATGTAATTTTTGGTATAATCACCATCTTCAACATATTAATTCTGCCTATCCATGAGATTGGGCTATTTATTATATTCCTTAACTCTGTTTTAATTTAATTTAATAGCGGGATATAATTGGCTTGGTATAGGTCATGGTCCGAAGCTGTATTTTTTATTACTAGATATATTATTTCTTTTTTCTCCCATGTGAAGAGAAATTCTTGCTGTAATAATTTCTCTTCCTTTGAATCTATTCCTATATTCAATATAACCATTTTTATAGGGTTTATTTTAAAGTTTGAGAGGGCACTGTAGTCCTTTATTTCTTTAATTAAACAGGGAAGTGACAATCGCGGATTGGTCATATATAGGAGTATGTCGTCTGCATATGCCGCTACCTTATGTTCTTCCTCTCTCAATTTTACTGCCCTTATGTTAACATTATTTCGTATTTTTGTGAGCAATGGCTCCAGAGCAATCACATACAGGAGTGGCGAAAGCGGGCACCTCTGCCTTGTCCCATTAAGCATGTTGACAACATACTCCCATTGACCCCCACTTTAGCTGATGGCTGCGTATACAAGTTATTTATCCATCTCAGCATTTTAGGTCCTGGGGGGTTTCCATAATAAAACACCAATCTACTCGATCAAATGCCTTTTCGGCATCGATCGATATTAATGTCATTGAGGGCTTAACTTCCTTTTCTTTTCCCATAAGTAGCAAAGTTCTTAGACTGTTATCCCTCCCCTCTCTACACGGGACAAATCCTACTTGATCCCCATTTATTAGTTCCGGCATGAGATTTTTTAATTTTGTTACTAAAACCTTTGCGTATAATTTTGTATCAGCGTTTAATAACCCTATAGGCCAGTAGCTAGAACAAATTGATTTGTCCTTGCCGGGTTTCGGTATAACAGTTATATTTGCCAGCAGGGACTCTTTCCTTATATCCTCATTCTCCCCTATTTTATTTAAATATTTGCAAAGTTCTGGTATTAGTTGATATTTAAATTTCTTATAATACTTGATTGAAAAATCATCTGGGCCCGGACTTTTCCCACTAGAGGTTTCTTTTAAAGCTTTATAAATTTCACCTACAGTGATTGGCTGCTCTAATCTCTTAGCACTTGCTAATGATATTTTTGGCAAATTTATTTCAACCAAGTATTTTTGTATTTTGACTCTTCTGTTCTGTTTTTCATAGCGTTTAATTGAATATAATGCACTATAGTACGATTTAAAGGCGTTAGCTATCTCCGATGTTCTGTATTTCATTTCCCCATACTCGTTTTTGATCTTTTCAATATAATTTAAGGTTTTTTTTTCCTTTGAGATCCGTGCTAGATGTTTCCCCGGCTTATTTCCCCACATATCTATCTTTAGCTACATTCTTAAATATTTTTCTAGTCTCCTGCTCCATCAGTCATTTAGTTGTCCGCGCTTTATAAGAATCTCTCTTTGTATGTTTATATCTACATGCCTCTTATGGTTTTGCTCTAGCTCATATATTTGTTTTTTTATGTTATTCATTTTCTGTTCTCCCTCCTTTTTTTCCCCAGCTCCGATGGAAATTAATTTCCCCGGTATCAGCGCCTTATGGGCCTTTCCAGAGTGTTGCTTTGGACACATCTAT
This sequence comes from Lithobates pipiens, assembly GCF_037356315.1. NCBI lineage: Eukaryota > Metazoa > Chordata > Amphibia > Anura > Ranidae > Lithobates > Lithobates pipiens. The sequence continues at coordinate 134,315,115 of NW_027507686.1, read as the reverse complement.
TGTATTATTACTTTTAAAATATTGCTCAATCTCAGTTTTTATAATTCTCTCTACTTCACTATCCTCTTTAGAGCCTCATTGAGTCTCAAAGTCCCCTTTCTACACTCCGTTCCACCCACTCTGATTGTAACTATCACTGATGCCTGATCTGAGAAAGTGATAATTCTGATCTCCGCATTAACCACACTTTCCAATGTTTCATGGTCCGCAAAAAATATAATCCAATCTCGCATACATATCATGCGATATGGAATAATATGTATAATCCTTTTTTCCCAAGTTACTTATTCTCCATATATCCAACAGTTGTTGTGTATAAATTTTTTTTAATAGTCTATGTTTATTTTCCTGTGGTGGAACTCAAGATATATTATCTAATTCAGGATCCATTGAAAAGTTGAGGTCTCCCGCTAAGATCACTTGTCCCTGATTAAAATCTGCTAGAGCTTTCAAAATCCTATTTAAATATTTTTTTGGGGCATTTATTAGGGCAGTAGACATTAGCTAATGTATATTTTTTTTCGTTGTAGAGTTCCTTTTAGGAACAGGAACCTCCCATCTGGGTCTACCTTCCTTTCCTCCACTACAAAATACACGTTTTTTGATATTCCAATAGCGACACCTTTGGACCCCTTATTTGGGGAGTCTGCGTAGTACCACATTGGGAATGCACGTGTGTTTAATCTAATATTAGAGTCCAGAGATATATGGGTCTTCTGTACTAAAACAATATCTGCAAGATATCTCTCAACTTCTTTAAAAATAATGTATCTTTTTTTGGGAGAATTCAGTGCTCTTATATTATATGAGCCTAACATCTACCATTTAGCAATTTATACAGATTTTCCATTTCGAATAGTGGATTCGGGTCAACAGATTTCTCCTCTTTTCCTACCCCCCCACCTCCCTCCCCCCTCATTTGGTGTAAACCTGACCCTATGGTCTGGGGCGCCTTACCAGGGACCACCTTGTCCCTCTGCTCCCTTTGTCCTAAGGTGGAGTTCTGCTTGGACAGGTCACCGTCTCTCTCACCTATTGTCTGTGAGATGATCACCTACCAGGAACACCAGGCCCTCCCCTCCAGCTTTAACACTATTTTCTCAGATTGCTCTCAAAACCCCCCCCATGCCCTCCCCTCACTGCGCCCCCACTCCCTCCTCCCATGTCGCAATACCTTAATTCCCTAATGGGGGATAGAGAGCGCAAAAGAGGGGAAAAAAGGGGGGGGGACACATCTCCCCAATCCCCCCCCCACCATACTCTCCCCTCTATCTCTCCCACCCCCCTAAAGTTATTCAAAGATTTTCCCGGGCCCATGTTGCTTCATAGGTCTTATATCTTTGGGATGGGAATATCCAGTTTTTTTACAAAAATCCATTGTATCTTCTATATCAGTCTTGCCATGCGACCGTTTTTTCTGCCTATTAAACATGCTGGGAAACCCCAGTTGTATTGGATCCCGTTTTCTATCAGGATTGCTAATAACGGTTTTAGAGCTCTTCTTCTGCTTAAAATCTCTTGAGATAAATCCTGGAATATCTGGATACTCCTTCCATCATATTCTATAGGTGCATTGGCTCTTATATTTTTACAGATACAATTTTTATCTTCTTCATCCTGAAATGGCACAATGATATCACGGGGGGTCTCTTGGGGGAGTTCTTTTGGCTTTCTTAGCTGATAAACCCAATATAAATTTTAGAGGGTACATGTCTTTATTCCTCAACGGGTTACAGATCTTTTTTATAATATCTGTTAAATCTTCTTGTTGCAGCATTTCTAAGACCCCACGTATTCTTATGTTTTTTCTTCTGTCCCTATTTTCTTGGTCCTCTATTTTATATGCCTGTTCTTGTTGCACTTTTTTTAGAGATACAATTTCTGATTCTAATTTCCTAATAATGTTGCTGTTATTTTCAGTTTTTTTTCCATCTTTTCTACTCGTTCCAAGAGGTGGCCGAGATTTTTATGCACTTTTTCCATTTCAGTTTTCAAAGATTTTTCAAGGGAAGCAAACATAGAAGTTATTTCTTTTTTAGGGGGATAGGTGCTGGGTCTGTGTCCCTTCTGTTTCAAACTCTAATTCTAAGTGTTGTTCCATATCCACCTCTAATGATGATTCTCTCTCCTGTATAGATTTGTTTTGCTAAACACAAGCGGGGCAATTTATGGGTTTCTCCCATCTTAGGTGTCTTTCCCTTCATTTATCTGGGTAGTATTACTCTATTATCTGAATCACTTAATTTATTTCAGTGGCTTTATTTATGCCGCGTACTCTGTTCGTTTCTATATCCTCTGCTATTTTATTCCTCTGGTACAAAACACCCTTGGATTATACCTTCTAATGAAATTGTTCATGATCATAGAGGCTATTACGAATTCTCCAGTAAGATATCATATACTCAATTTAACACATAAACAAGGTACCTTTTTACCTGTTCCAAGAGCAGTCTTTCAAACGTCTGTTAACCCTTACTGAATCTCATAGTATTATTACACCCCATTAGTGAACAAAATCCAACTATAGTCCAAGAGGAAGCGAGTTAAGTCACTGCCAGCCACGAGGTGTTCTGTGTCATTTTGAGGCTACTAGAAAATGGCCGCCCAGCAAAAAAAAGTCTGAGAGCGCCGGAAAAATGGCCTCCAGACTTTAAGAAAATGGCCACGGTTAAGAAACTGGCTGCGGCTACAAGAAAATGGCCACGGTTCCCATGGCGGCCAGTTCCCACATGGCAACACACAGACACTCCAAAAACGGCTTAAAAACAGGGAGAAAACAAGCGTACCACCAAACGCTCCAGTGCAGCCCCCTGCCAGGACCAAGAGACCCCCAGAGGACCCCCGGCCGGGTACATGCACAGCACTCCCTATGCCAGTCACACAGCGGCCCCTTAGCATGGGGATGAGGAAAAAGGACAGGGAGAGAAGAAAGGGAGAGGTAGAGACCCCCTTAGTCGACCTCCCAGGGAATGCCCAACTACTCCATCCTGTTGAAACAGGTGGAACCGTACTTACCACTCCTGTCAGGACTGCTGGATGCATTCCATGGACAAATCCATCACCCGAGCAGTACAGGGTGGCTGTCAGCCATGGCACACTGTGACATGGACAGCAGTAGCCCGGTCATATGTGTGCCCTGGAGCATATAGCTAACCGGCTGCCCCTGGACCAGACGAAGAACGTCGTAGCCGACTCATAGCTAAGGTCTGCACACGCTTGATGGCCAGGCTGGGGAGACTACCAGGATCTATATTATCCAGCCTGTCACCCAACCCGGCTATTGATTGTAGATCACAGGAATAAAAAAAAAAAAAAAAAAAACAGCAGAAAAAGAAAAAAAAATTCCAAGGACCATTGGTCTCCAAAGGGAGCCAGGTCCTTCTTTTAGACTAGGCAGAAAGAAAACTGAGCTGCGGGATCTGTGCCTGAATGTAAACTGAACTGTGCTTGTGCAGATCAGTGTACAAACAAAACTAAGCAGGCAAACATGCAGGTATCTTCTGTAATAAAGAGCTTGTATGTTTGCAGTTTTTTTAAACCCAGACTTTAGTTCCACTTTAAAATTTCAAGTCTACATACCACAATTGGAAGATAATGCCAACGTCATGCTTCTACTGGGAAGAGACCTTCTAAGAATCCACAAGGTATGAGAAAGCACACAGGTGATCTTGGTAATGACCCCCAAGGGGCTGAACTAGGTTTGGTCATTATTTTCACTCTGCACACCAGAACTAAACATAATTCAATCAATAAGTGCACATGTAAATTGATTGCTGGGGAGACTCAAGTCATCCCCTTCTCTGAAAACATGTGCTATAGGATCTCAAATGAGCTAACCACTACAACAAGATTTCCTGTGTGTCTACTTCGGAGATCATCTTCAACATCTTACAGCAGCATCCATTAAACAACATCTCAAACTACTGCTAATGGCAACAGGACTAAACCATCAGTATGTGTCCAGAAATCTACTAATGCCAAGATCCTGCATGACAATACTGATATTCATCAGTTCAATGACTATATAACTAGCAACTCTGATTCACTATTTCAATAGACACAGTAGAGTTACTCACAGTGAACTAGCTGCAACCTCAGGTTAGTCCTTTCATAGATTATTATTATTATTCAGGATTTATATAGTGCCAACAGTTTGCGCAGCGCTTTACAATATGAGGGTAGACAGTACACTTACAATACAAATCAATACAGGAGGGATCAGAGGGCCCTGCTCGTTAGAGCTTACAATATAGATGAGACTACACCTGGCAGAGTGTTAGTGCCGGTTCACACAGGGGCGACACGACTTGCAGCTCGACTCACAGAGGCGATCTGCACACGACTTCAACGGCGACTTGCAAAACTACTTCTGTATAGAAGTCAATGCAAGTCGCTTGAAGACGCCCCAAAAATAGTACAGGAACCTTTTTCTAAGTCGGAGCAACTTGGGTCCTTCGCTCCTATTAGAATGGATCCATAGTACAGAACGGAGCACGGCTTGTCAGGCAGCTAAGTCGCCTGACAAGTCGCCTCTTTGTGAATCTGGACATAAGGTTTCTTCATGTGCAGAGCCCCAGTGGGAGAGCAAAGAGTTTAAATTTCTTATTACTACAAAGGAGACTTGGCCTAAGCTGCAATTCAGATGCACATCTGTCTACCAAGATCCAAGCTGACATGGCTGACAGCTTGAGTATTGTACCAGAAACCCTTCAAGCAGTTAGCAGCCTATTAAAATTAATTTAGGCTTGTAAATAAAATGATACAATGTGAGTATTCTTTCAAAAATAATTTAATTATTTATTTATTAAATAAATAACATTTTTTTAAAGGTCATAAAACTCTTTTTTAGCAAAAATGTATTCATTTTCTAAGGAAAGAATATTTTCCTAACCTCTGAAGCTTTTTTCAGTGCTTCTAGTCCAGAAGTGACATGTACAATTGAGATACAATTATTGGCTCATTTCCTATACAGAAAACAGAAAATAGATCCCGCGCCTCCTAATTTCTAAACTAGGTTCCTAAGATGCTACCCCTTAACTAGGTGAAAAATACTATTTTCTACTAAATTCCAATACTGTAGTCTGACAGTTGGAGATGGCCTAACATGCTGCCACAGACCCCAGGACTAAGGCTCAACAATAAAAGGTCTATTTTCTATGCAGCAGGAAACCCTGCTTAGGCAAAGTTTCAGGGTGTCTGTCACACCACTCTAGTTTACAGGAGAGAAATAGGCATAGGGCCCATCTACTAAAGAATTCCAGTGAAGGAATCCAAAAAACGGCTAAAAGCTTTACATTCTTGAAGCGCTATCATCATCTAATGGAGACATAAATCGGAGGCTACGTGTGTTGACATTTTTAACCTTTTCCATGTGCTTCCTGATCATAGTAGATGAGAGAAGCAATTCCTTAGTTGGCTGTCGGGGGAGAGAAAATATGATTTTTGAGAGGATCTAGTAGATTTCACCTTAAAGCGGGAGTCCACCGGGACTCCGCGTTTTTATTTTTTTTAAAAGCCAGCAGCTACAAATACTGCAGCTGCTGACTTTTAAAATAGTGACACTTACCTGTCCAGCGCGCCCGCGATGTCGGCACCCGAAGCCGATCGCTAGGTCGTCTGTTGGGTCCTGCCGCCGCCATCTTGGGTATGGGAATCAGGAAATGGAGCCTTTCAGCTTAATTTCCCGGTTCCCTACTGCGCATGCGCGAATTGCGCTGTGCAATAAGGACGCTCCCCGCTGCCTCTGGGAGCTGTGCGTTTCCCAGCAGGCAGCGGGGCACTTGCAGGAAGGGGCGGGCACTTGCGGAAAGGGGCGTAAGTTACGCCCCTTTCCACAGAGAGCTGTCCCGGAAGTGGGTGCAGTTACCTGGATTATCCAGGTAACTGCACCCCCTCACCCCTGAAAGGTGCCGATTGTGGCACCGGAGGGGGGGAGGGTTCCGATGAGCGGAAGGTCCACTTTAGGGTGGACCTCCGCTTTAACAGGGAAGAAACTCTATCCTTTGGACTTGAATGATGACTTGTCTTATCCACCTAGCAACGTTGGAGAATGAAGCAGGGAACCCCCTGCGAAGACCCTCAGAAAGCACAAAGAGGGAATGAAATTGCCTAACATAGATGTCAAGGCAGTAGTGATAAATGTCTTAGGGATGTTTTGCAGCAGGACATACTGTAAGAAGGGAAGGGCATTGTCCTGGTTGAGGTAGAAGGAGGAAAACACCTAATGGTTTATAAAGAAAAGAGGCAACTTCATTATTGTGTGGAAAGGTTCTGTACAGGATAAAGTTGCTACCTCAGAGGCCCTCCTCAGAGAGGTGAAAACAACAAGAAAAAACACATTGTATAAGAGGTAACGCAAGAGAATATCCCTAAAAGATTTGGAGGATGGCCTCTGAAGGGCTGAACGAAACAGATTAAGGTCATAGAGTCACAAGAGAAAGTATAGGGGGAGGGGGGAGAAAGGTGTGCAGCACTATGCACAAAGGCCTTAATTAAGGGGTCTCTGGAACAGAATGGCAAAGGCAGAGATTTTTCTTTACTGCTCTGCTTAGGATTTCACGATCCATGATTTAAGTGGTGTGAACGAGTAAGAGGCTTCTCCTATTAAAACGGGGACTTTGGAGGTATATTCATATATACAGTGGTTATAGAAAAGAATCACTTCCCTTTAAAATAATCACATTTTGTTGCTTTAGAGCCTGAAATGAAGACAGACTCAGTGTTTTTTTTTATCCAGCTGTATTTACACATGTATTATTAGTCTTTATGCATGCTGGTTCTATTAAGATTTAAATAAAATAATTGTACTTTTGCATGTAGACCATGAGTTTTTCAGTTTCTTTTTTGCAAACTTAGAGAGATTAAATTGAGTTTGAGAGTCTTAAAAAGGCTTTGATTCTTTGTAAGTTTAATAACTGAATGTTTACCAGTGACTCCCATGTTCCGTGGGGGTGTAAACATTGGGGACCTTGAGGATTTTAATATTTTAGGTTAGTCATTGTATGTCTACGTGAACCTTTTGATCCCCATTTTTTCTCAACCCCTAATTTTGTATACCCATAATTTCATTAATAAAAGAAAACTTTTTTTTGTTGTCTCATTGGTAGTCTGATCAAATATTTAATGAACAATTTACGGTTATTTTTGAATGGTGTTGTTTTATTTTTGAACTGTAATGTATCACTGTTGTCGTTGCGAGAACAATATTTCTAGTGCTAGACCTCCTCTGTAACTTTAAACTGTTGGCCTGTAAAAAAAATTTTAAAGCACTGAAAATGGAGATTTTCAAGTACTGTAGTTTAGCATCATTCCACGACTGTGCACAATTTTAAAGCTTGACACGTTTGGCATACAAAAATAAATAAAAATGGGGTAAATGTTGTGTTTTGCTTCTTTTTTTTAAATTCATTACAGTGTTTTTTTTTTTTCCCAAAAAAATGTGTTTGAAAAATTGCTGTACAAATATTGCAAAATTGCAACAACTGCTATTTTTTTCTCGTGTCTCTTCTTAAAAAAAAAAATATATATATATATATATATATATATATATATATATATATATATATATATATATATATATATATATATATATATATATATATATATATATATATATATATATATTTTTGGGGGTTCTGAGTAATTTTCTAGAAAATTTATTTGTGATGTTTTTGGCTTGGGTGGCAAGTGGTTAACCTTTTTAGCCTGGATATGTGTGTGGAGGATAGGCTATTCCTCACTGTGTTTGAGTCTGCACTACCCATGACATCATTACATCAGGCACAGGGACTCACACAAGGACATTAATCCGCTGCTCCCGCTCAACATATGAGTTAGGGCAGCATCCTTCCCAGTCCCATTTATGATGTCCAGGTTTAAAGGGAAATTCAGCTTCTGATGCAGCTGGTGTGATACCGGCGAAACAAGTCAGACTACTCCTGACCACCATCTGCTATATCCACCTGGCTGGTTTCCTATGATACTTTGGCATGGTTAAAGAATCTTCCCTGTATATGGTAATGGATACAATGCATTCTGAAGACGGATGGCTTCTAAATGAGCATGAACTGATAAATGGACGATATGCCCTTTTGTGTTTTCAATCCAAATTTATTAAAGATTTTCATATAAACAAGAGAAAGCATGGAAACAAAATATTGAGCAGATAGATAACAAATTCAACCTATAACAACAACAAGAAGAGGAAAATCATATCACCTACACCTCTTGAAAAAAATAACTACACGTAAAAGCCAGAGAGCAGAGCTGACCCCACATAGGAGCACATAGGAATTAAATTACAAAGCCAATCAATGCGAGACAGTTAAGGTTGAAGGAAGAAAAGAAAGAAGGAAAAAAAAAAACTTAAAGATTAAAAAAAAAAAAAAAAAAAAGAGAGGGGGTACAAAACAATAAGAAAGGCGGGAGAGGAAGTCAAAAAGAAAAAAACAAAAAAACAACAACACTGCGCACAGACGAAAATACAATACTAAGGAGAGCGACTGATTTTACTTTAACATGCTATGAGGAGGTGTTTCAATTCTTGAGAAAGTCTAAAGACCTTCCAACAGAGTTTGGTGATAATAAACATACTTGCCCGGCTTCCGGTTCCGGCGCCGCATGGAGTAGCTGTCTCTCCTCACAGCTCCCGCAAACCGCCCTCCAAACCGGCCTATAAATTCAGCGTTTTTCACCCCTGCTATCTCCAGCTGTCTTCTCCACGACCCCGGCCACGAGATGGACCGGTTCGTTGAAAAAACCGGGCTGCGATCGTACGTGGCCGCCGCCGCGCGGCCGGCCCCGCCGCAAATCGAGGCCCCGGCTTCGGCCTACATGGATCCGGCCTGTGCGGCCCAGCTCGCGGAGACGGCACCAGCGATGGGGGTAGGGGAACAGCCTGCAGCACAACCTACTCTGAGAGACACACTACCTCAGCAGCCCCAGGCCCCCCCCACCTACACCTGGCCCTGAAACTGCCCATTTTGTGCAGCAGCCTCACATACCTCCACCAGCACAGGATCACCACACTGAACTCCTGGCTCAGGCTGTAGCTGCTCTCCTCTCCCCTATGATTGCTGCATCAGTGGAGAAGGCTGTCAGCTCAGGCATGCAGAAGATTCAAGCCCAGCTAGGGGAACATGCATCTAGATTGAATGAAGCAGAACACCGTATCTCAACTATTGAGGAAGAACTCTACCAGACACAATCTCTGGAGCATGCCCAAGACAGAATGAACAAGTATATACTGGAAAAACTCGATGACCTTGAAAATAGGTCCAGGAGGAGCAACCTGCGATTTGTAGGAATACCCAAATAGCTTCACCAGTCTGCTTTATCAGAACTCTGTGCTCGTCGCATCCCTGAAGCACTGGGTCTGGGAGGCCCATGCACCGTGGAACGTGCACATTGTGTGGGAGCCTTTAACCCTGAGCGCAAATCCCCGCGTCCGATTATAGCCAAGTACCTCAATTACTCGGACAAAGCCGCCATACTGCAGCAATACCGACAGTCCAGATCCCTGCAGATAGACGGAGTCAAAATTCTAATTTTTGCCGACTACTCGGTGGACGTCTCCAAGAAACGCAAAGCTTTCCAGCATATCTGCGCAGAACTCCACCAGCGACAACTCAAGTTCACCCTGGCATTCCCGGCCACTCTGCGGATCAAAACTCCCTCCAGTGAGCAACTTTCCTTTCAAGACCCAGACGAGGCATCATCCTTCTTGAAATTATCACGCTCGGGCTCTCACCTCAGCCCCACACCCAAAGCCCCCCCAATCAACCGAGCCCTGGATCAAAGGAGCCCGCGGAAAGACTCTCCCACGCGCTTCAGGGCCTCACGTCCAACACAGCACGGCTTGACCGCACGTTGAGGGGCAACGATGCCACCGTTGTCCTAACGCACAATCTCTTCTTCTTTGCGGCCATGTATGGCCACCCTTCTTACCTGGCTAAGGTGCACTGAATTTGGACTTTCCCTCCTGGACCGTCCACACCTCTCAGGTAATATCTGTTACCAGTCAAATGACTATGAGGATGCACGTGCCTGCATCCTGATCTTTTTTTCTCTTTTTTTGATATTTTTCTGTTCTTTTTTTACGTACCTCTCATGTTAACTAATACGGTTATATATGTTTCATGACTTTTGAAGGTTATGCTTTTTTTTTACATGTACATGCACATGTCTTCTTCCCCTAGGTATCTCTGTGCAGACCTGTTCAAACGTTATGATCTCCTGCCTGCACTGCCGTTATTCCCTAACCCCTCTCAGAGGGGCGGAAGCCCTCACGTTAGATACGGGGCAGGTTATGGGAGCTGGTCTTCACAGTGATCCCCATGCGGAAAAAAGCGAAGTTGGATAATATATATGTGTTCCTCTGCTTGTTATACATTTGGTTACCGTCCCAGTCCTTCCCCCCCTCCCTCTTTTCCTCTCCTTCTCCCCACTGAGCCTACTACCAGTGTAAATTTACCTGCCACCCCCCCTTTTAAGGTCCTACAGATATGTTTCAGTGTAGGTCACGGCCACCTACTAACCCCAAGCGCCCACACCCCAATAGCTTTACTACTTGTAAACCGTACCCCTGTTATAATCTCACCATGCTGCTGATAGTCTCATGGAATGTGAAAGGCCTTCGTTCCCCTTTTAAAAGAATGAAGGTCCTTCGTCATCTCAAGCGGCTCAAGGCAGATATAGTATTACTTCAGGAGACCCACCTCTCTTCACCCGACTTCGTTCGGATGAAGAAACTCTGGGTTGGAACGGTGTCGGGCTTAGAGGCCCTAGGCCGTAAAGCAGGTGTCCTCATCCTCATTCACAAACATCTCCCATGTAAAATCCTATCTACAGACACGGATACCCAGGGCAGATCTCTATTCGTGTCATAATAATAGGGACAAGGGAAATGGTGATATCCAACATTTATGCCCCAAATAGCCCCACAAAGCAGTTTTTCAATACGCTAACCACTTGGCTACTGCGCCATCCTCAACTTCCCCAGGTCGTTGGGGGGATTTTAATTCCGTGATTCACCCGCTAGATAAATCCCTGAAACTGCATCTTATCCCATCCCCGACTCCCTCTAACGCCACAATGCTAGCAGCGACAATGGAATCCCTACATCTCCATGACGTATGGCGGTTGCACCACCCGACTGACAGGGAATTCTCCTTCTACTCACACCCACACAATGTTTTCACCAGGATCGATTACATATTCTGCTCCCACGATCTACTCCCCTTAATCCCGGAAGCGGAGATTCACGATATTGCTATCTCCGATCATGCTCCCATATCCGTGTCCCTAGAGACCCCTGACATCCACCCACATCCCAAAATCTGGCGTTTCCCCTCCTTCCTCCAACATAACGCGGATTTCCAAACATACATTGCAAAAGAATGGCGGCTTTGCACACAAATGAATGCGGACCACGTTGATAACCCAAACCTGTTATGGGATGCGGGGAAAGCTTTCCTTCGGGGACGCATCATTTCTTATGCATCTTCCTTCAAAAAGAACGCACACCTCAACTACAACACCTCCAGTTCCAGACTCCATCAGGCTCAACGAGCACTCTATACCCAAGACACACATGAAAACCGGACTGCTTGGCAAATAGCCAAACAGTCGTTTGACACCTGGGCCGACACCCTGAAATCAATTAAGAGAGCACACTTCGATGCCACTCTCCACTAATTTGGGAACAAAGCTGGCAAACTGCTAGCCTGACTTTGCAAGGGACCCTACCGCCTGACTATCATCCCCGCTATCCGGGAGCTGGATGGCTCTATCACAACCACGCAAAACGGCATAAATTCGGCCATGCTGCGCTATTATTCTGCACTATATGCTGCCGACCCCATCGACAAGCCCACGGCACACAACTTCCTAGACAAATTGAAACTGACCCAAATATCCTCATCTCAACTAGATTCTCTTAATGCCCCCATCACTCTTACGGAAATAACCAACACGATCCGTAATCTAGCCTCCTCTAAAGCACCCGGCCCAGATGGTCTAACAGGCGAATTTTACAAATCTCTAAACTCGCTCCTGGCACCCACGCTTGAAAATGTTTATCAACACATATGGTCAGGTGGCCCCTATTTACCCACGGGTAACCAGGCAATAGTTAAATTACTAGAAAAGAAGGGGAAGGACCCTAAAGAACCTGGCTCATATAGGCCTATCTCACTCCTAAATCTCAATGTCAAAATCCTTTCCAAAATAGTAGCCACGAGACTAGCTGATATCATCCCTTCTCTGATCCATCCTGCCCAATCAGGCTTTGTGAAGGGCAGAACGGCAACGATCAATATCAGAAAAGTGATGATGGTACTGGAACACATCAGATGCAACCCTAATGGGGACTTTGCTATTATTACTCTTGATGCCGAAAAGGCTTTTGACAACGTGAGTTTCGAATGGCTTTCCATGGTTCTGAGTAAAATGGGATTCGCTGGTCCCTTTCTCCATCTCATAAATTCCATGTACACCTCACCAGCAGCTAGACTAGTTGCGGCCGGCCTCCTGTCCAACGAGTTCCGTTTACATAAAGGCACGAGACAGGGCTGCCCCCTATCCCCTTTCCTATTCAATTTAGCTGTAGAACTACTTTCCAGATATCTGCTAACAGTAGCCCCGATCCATGGCATAAAAATAGGGGAGCAGGAATTGAAGACCTCTCTTTTTGCAGACGATGTCCTCATTTTCTCCGCCAATCCTTCCACAGACAGGCCCACGATAAAATACACTTTCGATCAATTCAGAAACTGTTCTGGATTACGCATAAACTACTCCAAAAGCGAGATATTGCCCCTTGGCCTTCTCCCTCCTCCGGCATGGGCTCAAAAATCCATCTTATACACGATAGCAAAGTCGCATATTACCTACCTAGGAATCAAGATAGGGAAACTCCCTTCCTCTCTCTACCATCTGAATTACCCTCCCCTCTTGCCAAAATTACCCTGGAACTGGAGAACTGGATGGATCTGCCCCTCTCGCTCCTGGGAAGATGCCACTTGGTAAAAATGGTCAGTTTCGCACGCCTGCTGTACCCCCTCCAAACGATACCTTTACTTATCAGACACAAAGATTCCAAAACTTTGAACTCTGCAATATCAAAATTTCTATGGCAAAACAAACTACCACGCATAGCCTTTTCAAAACTCCATCTTCCCAGGACCGAAGGTGGTATTAGTCTTCCAAACCTTAGATTGTATAACCTAGCTTGTCTTCTGCGGGTAAGCCTGGATTGGATAACCCAAAAATCCCAATGCTCCAACTATCAGCTGGAAACTGCAATGGTCCACCCCTACTCCCTTACAGCCCTTCTTCACTGTAAATGGAAATCTCTACCAACTCCGCATCAGCATAATCTTTTGTTAAGAGACACAGCTATTGCCTGGAGGGAGGTGAGGAAAAGCCTCACTCTCCTTTCATTTCCAAATTCCTCCCGATTCAAGGAAACCCGAGTTTCTCCCCGGGTCTGGAACGCCAGCCCTATGATATGTGGCGTCAAAAGAGTCTCGATACCTTCTTCTCCCTGTGTGATCCTGAAACCGGTCGGGTAGCATCATTTAGTTCCCTAGCCGCCAAATTTTCTCTCCCAGATGCTTCTGCTTTCCATTATAGTCAATGTAGCAGTTTTCTTTCTTTTCTTCGCAAAACCTGCAGGAACGACTCCACGAGATTTACTTCATCATTCCTTGAGACACTCATACAAAAGGGCACCTACAAAATCTCCGACATCTATAAACCTCTACTTTTAAAAACAATTCCATCTCTGGCTTCATCCTCAATGTCAAATTGGGCAAAAGACTTTCCAGATGAAGACATAGTGGACAAGATCTTTCAAGGCCTTAACTCCGTATACAACCTGGTTCCCAACGAATCTTGGAGGGAAACCCAGCTGAAAATCGCTCACCGTGCACATTCCCTTTCTCCCGGCCTCCCACCTCCGTTCAGCCTCCGCCTTATTGTGCCCACGGTGCCAACAACCTAAGCCTTCTCTCACGCTCCGCTACTGGACTTGCTCCTTTATCTGCTTTTTGTGACCAAATCCTGGCATATGTATTTCAGATTACATTGCTAAAGCTTCCCAAAGACCCCCTACTCCTTATCTTCAGGCACTGGGACCCTACATTACTTCTTTGGTACACCGTTCAGAGCCCACCAGGCAAGGACTGAGCCTTGATCTGCCTCCTGCTAGCAAGAAGGGCCATACTAGCCAAACCCTCCATCTCCCAGGTCAAAAGGGATCTCCTACAGCTTCTTTTTCGTGACAAAGTTAACACCAATCTGGCCCACCAGAAAGCCTTACAACGCTTCCACAACAGATGGGACCTTTTCATTATGGCGCAGCTTACTCCTCAAGAACGTACACACCTCGATAAACTTACCTTTGTCTACAATGGACCTTACCAACTATAACCCTCTTTGCTACTTGATAACTATCTATAATAGAACAACAAAATTGGGCTCCCCCCTCTTTCCCCCACCCCCCCTTACAGCTTTTCTTTTCAATTGCAGAACACCTTGTTCTCCTTCCGAGGTTAATTTAGTGCCTTATGATTGGCAGATCCATCCAGCCATGTCTTCCTCGTGTGCTTCTGTTTTGTTAGGGAGAGGGGTACTCTCCATTTAGATTTGAGATATTTGTGCTTATACACCACTGCGTGACCTACTTTGATATTTTATATGACTTGTATGCTATACGAAAAACCCTTTGTACTTGCTGATTATGTCACTCTGTGATGCACTCTTTTTCAATAAAATTTTATTAAAAAAAAAAAAAAAAACATACTTGCCAAGTTCACGTGAATTAAGAGCCTCCACGCACTCAAATATGGTCTATCTCGGAAACCTATTCGAAAAGAGTTGGAGCCTGGGTTGATTTCCAATGGAGAGCGGTAACTGCCTAGGATGCAGTTATAAAATGCTGTAATATGTATTTCTTAATATGTTTGAGAGTACCAGGAATAACAGAGCAGTGCTATCTGGGGAGGGTTCAGTATAGTCACATCAGTAATTTATGTGTACACCTCCAAGATGGAGTTCCAGAATGTACAGGAGGGCAGGCCCACCAAATGTGGGTCAGGGTACCCTGACTCTGCTGACAACACCAGCAGACATCAGTCAAAGATGGATAGAGATGATGAAGAAAGGTTGAGCTCCTGTACCATCTAGATAGTAATTTGAAGCTAGTCTCATGGGCCCTACTGGCTAAAGATAAATGGTAAGTATAAATGATTTATTTCAGTCTTCTGATAAAAATGAAATATCAAGTTCAGTTGCCCAGCAGTCTATGAAATCAAGAAGACCTGGATGAGTGCAACACACAAGAATGTTATAAACCACTGAGAGACTACAATCAGGCATGGAGTCTCGAAATAGCAGATACTCTTGCTTGGGTCCCTAACCAATAGATCCCTATTAGGTAAGGAGCAGAAAAAAAGGACAACTGACTATATTCTAACCAATGAGAAATGGACATAGAATAGGGATGATTGAAGAAATGGGGGTACTGTCCCATCACCTAAACTCTGAACCAGCTGGTGGGACTCAGACTTATGTCAAGTCAGAAATGTTGTGTGGAACCAAGGCAGTGGAAACTTTACAGTCTCAAAAAGGGGGGGGGTCATAGGCCCCACAGAAGATAAAAGAGAGAACCTGTCCATGTATCTATCCCAAAGGTGAAGATGTTGCAATGTAAGATTAAGGAGTGGGGGAGAACCAATTTTTAAGGCAGGTTCAAATCAGGGAAGTGCTTGGAGGTCACATGGGGAGATAGCCTGTTTTATAGAGACCCACTGCTTAACAGAGCTGCTGTGAAACCAGTTGACCACTCTGGTCAAAACTGCAGCAGCATGATAAAAATAAAGGTCTGGGTCTTCAGCTCCACCCTTACATTTAGGAAAGGATAAAAAAAAAAAAAAAATGTGCAGTCACCGTTTCTAATTCCCCCAGATATAATTAGTAAATTCACAGATTTAACCACTTCCCACCCGGCCAATGCACATATACGGCCGGGTGGGAGCCGTCTACTCCTGATAGGACGTTCAGGAACGTCCATCAGAAGGAGCGGGATCGCGCGCGCGCGTGCCCGCGCAGCGGCGCCATCCCTATGCGCCCGTGTCACCCGGACACGGCGTATCTCAGATCGGCAGGAGGGCTCTGTGATTGGCCCTCCTGATCACATGACGGCCGTGTCCAATCACGGCCATCATGTGATGTAAACAAACAGCCGGTTGCTAGGCAATCGGCTCCTCCTCTCCTCACACAGAAGTCATCGCTGAGGAGAGGAGAGCAGATCGCTGCAGCCGGCTGATGATCAGTAAGTATGAGCTGTTTTTTACAGCTTTTTACTCACTGATCACCAGTCTAGTGTACACACAAATCACCACACAGTAAACACACCACACAGTATAAACACAATGTCCCCACACATGTCCCCAAAACATACATGTCCCCAAATAATAAAAACACATGTCCCTAATAATAAAAACATGTCCCCCACATATGTCCCACTAAAATCACATGTCCCAATGATTATCTGCACACATATGTACGTGATCACCTGCACACATATGTACATGATCATTTGCGTACATATGTCCGTGATCACACAAACCAATTATTATACACTTAACGGATTTTTTTTTACCAAAAACATGTAGCAGAATACATTTTGGCTTAAATTTATGACAAAATTTGATTTTATTGGATTTCTTTTAAAATAGAAAAAAGAAAATATTGTTTTTTTTTTCCAAATTTCCGCTTTTTTGCGCTTATATCGCAAAAAATAAAAAACGGAGTCGTGAATAAATACCACCAAAATAAAGCTCTATTTGTGCAAACAAAATGATAAAAATTTAATTTGGGTACAGTGTAGCATGACTGCGCAATTGTCACTGAAAGCGATAGAGCGATGAAAGCTGAAAATTGGGCTGGGAAGGAAGGGGGCGAAAGTGCCCTGTATTGAAGTGGTTAAAAAATAAACATGATACTTTAATAGGTATTGTCTGAAAAACAAAAGAAACATGGAGCAATATCCATTTTTAAAATGTTAATTATTTCAAACAAAGAATAAACCGTTTGATCATGTGACCTAAGGCCAGTGGGGGTCTGCTGTAAAAGGGGAGTGTATTTTAAATGCATACAGTTAAGCAAGATCAGTGGGGATATGAACTCCCAAATATTTGATAGCTGAGGTACAGATGTTGGACTTGAGTTGGGGATAACGCAATGTTAAGAATCTATGATTTAGGCAGTTTAACCTTGAAATGACTATATAGACTGAATGGTGAAGCTCAGTTTCAAGGAGCCATTAACACAGACCCTAGTATTTGGTTTAGAATATAAAGCAAGATTTTTCTACAGTAAAGAAGGACCCATTCCTATTTGTATGGGCATTTGTCTAAGAAATAACTAGCTAAACCGGTCAAATGACTTCTCCACATCTAGAGAAATAAGGCAAGATGGGATATTTGCTACTTGGGCATGGTTATAAGTAACAAAGTTTTGAGAGTGTTTTCTCTCGCTTCCCTTTCCTTAACAAGCCCACCTGGTCTATATGTCTAAGCATCGATAAAAGAGGCTTCACTTTGGCATATAATCTCAAGTCCACACCAATAAGTGAAATAGGGCAATAGC
This sequence comes from Lithobates pipiens, assembly GCF_037356315.1. NCBI lineage: Eukaryota > Metazoa > Chordata > Amphibia > Anura > Ranidae > Lithobates > Lithobates pipiens. The sequence continues at coordinate 134,297,463 of NW_027507686.1, read as the reverse complement.
TGGAACTTAATGATGGATCCTGTCCTGTTTTGAAATAAGAGAGTTTGAGACAAAAACTGAGTATCCTCAGAAATTAAATTAACGACCTTTAGTAAAAACAGAGAAAGATGTCCCTTACAAGTTTTATAAAATTTAGGGGGTGAACCCAGCTGAGCCCGGGCTTTTACCAGAGGAAATAGAGGCCACAGCAGACAAAAGCTCTTCCATGGTGAATTGGTATTCAAGAGAGTCTCTCATAGTCTTATCTAGAGTAGGTGGCGAGCATAAGCGTCACAATCTGTGGAGGAAGGAGATAAATTATACAGAGACTAGAAAAAATCCTGAAATGTTTTCAGGAGCAATGGAGATGAAGTAGTAAGGTCACCCCCATGTGTCCTAATACTGGGAATGTAGGCTTACAAAGTACATGGTTGCAGGGAGTGAGCCAAAAGCCTATTACATTTGTTCCCATACCTATATCTGCTAAAAGAGATCCGCTCACATTAATTGTGACGGGCAACTTCATATAACTATAAGTGAGATGATCTAGTGGAGGAACTGCCGGCCATCGGTACAGGTGAAGGAACCAATTTACGTTGAGTTTCCAAAGAGTGACAGTTATGGAGAGTGTCCTGTGCAGCCTGAGAATGTTTCTTTTTAAGTTTTGCACCATGTTGAATGAGGACCCCTCCATGTGACAGCTTTTAAAGCTTCCCACTGCGAGGGTAAAGAGGTCTCATCACTTTGATGATCAAACAAAAAATTATGAATTGTATCTATTACCGCTTGATTGCAGGTCAGGTCTGCTAGCAAAGAGTCATTAGAGCGCCAAGTCCATTTGGTTCGCTGGGCTTGAGGAACATACATAGTGAAAAATTTAAGGAAAGGTCAGACTACAGGAAGGACCCAATATCCACTGAGGGTTCTATTGCAAAACATGGGAGTGATGAGCCAAAGAAAAATAGGTATAGTTTTTATCTTTCGGATGAAAAACCCTGCAAAGATCAACTAAACGGTAGTCATGGAGTTGTTTCTTAAACATATTTAATTGTCTGTATGGCACATGTATACGTTGAGAAGAAGAGTCAAAGGCAAGGATCTAGAACCAGGTTGAAGTCCCCCCTACTATAGTTGTGCCTTCTGCAAAATCTGCATAAAAGGTGGAGGTATTGAGCAGCAGCTAACACTTGGTTTCGGTTTGATATGTACAAATTTGCAAAGGTTCTTCCCCAAAGAGTAAACTTAAAAAAACAGATAACGACCATCAGGGTCAGTAACACGATCCACAAGATGAATGGGGAGATGGCAGGAATGGTCTCTTTGCCTTAGAGGAAGGAAATCTACTGTGAAACCATCACGTATAGTATTGATGTTACAATGAGTTACCGTATATACTCGAGTATAGGTCGACTCGAATATAAGCCGAGGCCCCTAATTTACCACAAAAAAAACTGGGAAAACTTATTGACTCGTGTATAAGCCGAAGATGAGACATGCAGCAGCTACTGTTACAGCTTAAAAGAGTGGAAAAGAGGGTCAACAATGCCCATCTGCTCCCTGTGTACCTCCCTGTGTCCATTGCAGCCTACCTGTGTCCTGTGCATGCCTTCGTGTGCCAATCTGCAGCCTCTGTGTCCTTCTGCAGCTCTGTGCCCATCTGCAGCTCCGTGTGCCATTTTGCACCGATCAGCATGTATCAGCATGTCATAAAAACATAGAGCGGGCATTCCAGGATTCAAAAGCCGCACCTCTCCTCCTCGTCTGTGACAGACGGCGGCCATTCCACTGTTCAAAAGCCACGCCTCCCTGTCTGTGATAGGCGGAACACTCAATTTCCCAGCAGTCAGTGTTCCGCCTATCACGGACATCCTCTCATCCTCGTCCGTAGTATGAGGATGAGCGGATGTCCGTGATAGGCGGAACACTGACTGCTGGGAAATTGAGTGTCCCGCCTATCACAGACAGGGAGGCGCGGCTTTTGAACAGTGGAATGTCCGCCGTCTGTCTGCACGACATGCTGATCAGGTAGGCAGATGGCGGTGACTCGAGTATAAGCCGAGGGGGGCACTTTCAGCCTAAAAAAAGGGGCTGAAAATCTCGGCTTATACTCGAGTATATACGGTATATGCTCAGAATAAAAATGGGTCTCCTGGAGGAGAACAAGATCAACTTGATTTATCCAAGGAACACAGGATTTGACCTTGCTTAGATTGGTTGTTAATCCCATTAGCATTGCAGGAACAAATCCTGAATGGTGTAGACTTAAGTTCCCTGGGTGGCATGTCCGGTGGGAAAAAAAAAAAAAATAGGCCTACAAACCAAACTAAAACAAGAGGCAAAAAACATACATGTTGTCCTGGGGTAGGTCCCCTGCCCATCTCAGCCCAAAAATTAAATAGCAAGAGTGGGGGGGGGGATGGGGAGGCACCCCAGGCAACCTAAATAGAGGGGGAGGGAAGACAATGGGATATATGTATTGTATGTGAGTTGTGCAAGCATGACCCCTATCATAAGGTGTGCATTCCAGTCAATACATTACATACGATTATTGCCCAAATCATACTAAAAAGGAAAAAGGAAAAGGAAAAAAAAAAAAAAAAGAAGAATGCAGAGGTTCCAATAACGACCAAAATTCTTATGAATTAAGCTATTATAAATTATAATATATATATATATATATATATATATATATATATATATATATATAGATATAAATATAGATATATATATATATATATATATATATAGATATAGATATAGATATAGATATATAGATATAGAGCTACATACAACCAAGGCACCCATACATGAAGCGAAACCCAGCCGCCCCCTTCTGAACTGACCAAATAACGTTCCATGCTTGATTGGCCCAAGACATTTCCAACAGTGCATATTAATTCTACCATTTATTTTGAAGGTCTATTCTGCATGCATTAAGGAAAGAAGAGAAAGGATTAAAAAAAAAATCCTACATAAAGTTCTTAAATAAAGTAAAATTCAATTTTGTTCCGCTAAATACATTCCTAATTACTATTTATAGCATCCTACAGTATCTTTCTGAATACCAAGAAACATTTTCCTTAAATGTACAGTATACTCTGATTCATTTGACTGATTCGTTCGACTACCCTATCCTGAGTCAGAGTATCCCCGCAAAAGTCCCCGCATAGAATTACAGGGATTATCTAGATGGACTTCCAAAAAAAATGTTAAATAAAAAAAATAATAATAATTAATAATAATCTGAGGATTTTTGGTAACTGTAGGGATATAGTAAGCAGGTTCAGACTATCCATATATAGCAAGCTCATGTCCCTGGTGCCCCATCAAGTTGATCCTACAGATACTAACATGTTTTATAAACTTGGGGGTTATGACAGCATTTATGCCATCTATGATGTGTAACAGATTGAGATCTTTTTTCTGCTGCAGAGTCAGTCCAGCCAAGCAGCAGTGTTCTGGCAAGTACATCGGATCTAATACATGTTGGGAGCTATTTTGATACATGTGATTCTATTTCCATGGGTCACATATATGTCATGGAAATAGGCTGGATATGTTTTTTGTGCTTTTCTTCTTGATAAAAATGATTTCTATTTAACCCCTTGTTAATCCTTTGTTTAAAACTATTAGTCCCCCCTAATACCTTCTTCACCGTCTCCTCTTAACTATTATTTTCCTGCTATTTTTTGTTCTATTTTTCTAACATTTGTTATTTCAACTTTTATTTGATCCATTTGTACATAACTTTGCAATGCTTTTTACTGAAATTATAATTTTAGTTTAATTTTTAATTGGGCAAATGATAGAATAACATTTAACATGTTTATCCACAGTAAAACATTTTTTTTTTATAAACTAAACAGCAGAAATAAAAGTATGTTTTTACTTATGGGTTGGGTTTTTGTCTGTCAATTGCATATAAACTATATTTTTTATGCATTTAAACAACAATTTTTAAAATAATATGTGTTCCCTGGGGACAAACCAAAATTTGCGATTTTTGTTAATTTTGGCGATAACAGTTAAAGTGACATCTCCTTAACATGGGTACAGACAGCGATAAAGCCTGACAGGTTTTCTAATTCCTCTCCACTGCTGGCTCCAAGGAGCTGTACAATGAGGCTGATTAGTAAATGGGGGTACAGCTGACTGCATTGTCATCAGTGGTTTGCCCCATTCTGCATTCTTCCCAGCCACCAGAAGATTGGCCCAGTGTGATGTGAAAGATATTTAGCATCCCTGACTTAAGGTTATTGAACCACTTGTCTGTGATCATGTGGATCTTCCTGCCTACAGCATAGTTCAAAGACATGTTACATTCCAAATGCCGGTGGTGGGTAGGGATGGCTTTCTAGGAAACATATTGAAGGCTGGGAACCTGCTACCGTAGCATAGCACAGGCAATAAATACTGTATGCTTTGGGGGGGGGGGGGGGGGGGGTGATTCTGCAGTGCAAAGCCAGCAAGCTTGAATTAAGATTCTGGGCATGGGGAGGAATTGGGGAATTTTTTTTTATTCTGCTCCAGCAGCCTCAGAAGAGATTCCTACCTTGGGAAGGATGCCAATTTAGACATCAGGGTGGGTATAGAACACTTCAGGGCTTCAAGCCTTTGCTTCACCCTCCTTGACATGGGCCCATGACCCTCATTCCTACCTAATCCAGATTAAATCAAGCTGTATGTTACATGTTTAACCAGTATTTTGCGTCACAATTCAGGGCTGACGGCTTGTACTTCCAAATGGACTGCAAGGGCACCGATAAGCTCTCTCATACTTCATTCACAAGCCCTGCGGCTTGTAAACAGTCAGGTTGTATTGAAGGTACAGGCTAAATACTGCAGTGCTTGTTTGCAGGCTCCTCCAGGAAAAATTATAAATGCACATTTTTTCTACAAATATATGTGCATCTACTATGTTTTCTTAAAAGGTGAACTTATCCTTTAAGACCCCTTGTGACCTTTCTCTCCCAAGCACTAGGACCGCAGATGTTGTGCTGGATTCAGCAGGAGAGGGGGAGACATGGAATATGAGGCCCATGGAGGAGTCCAGGCCTTTTAGTGCTGACTTGTTTCATTGAGGTGGTGCTTCTACCAAGTCCCATGGTGCAGAGTCATAAGTTTCCTTATGCAGTACCCAAATGGCTGGAGCTTTTATCACGACTGATACAAATCACAACAGTGCTGTTGGCTGCAGATACACAAAAAGGTTCACACTGCAGAGCTCTGTGGGCTGATCCTGGCCTCTACCTGTAGTGCCTTTGGATGGATTAGGGCAGCTGCTACTTTAAGTCCTCTGTAAGTTGTTCCTTCCTTTGGACAAAATCCCCCCTCATTGCTGTTCTGCCTCTCCTGTAGAACATTCCTCCTATCCAACTGGTGGCACCATTGAATGGCCTGCCACCTCATCATTCACCCCCTCATCACTGGAGTCAACTTTGCAATAAGCTCCAGCTGTTGTAACATCACTGCCTCTTGCTTTTCCCTGCCTGATATTCCCTGAGTGTTGTGTGGCTGAATCATATTCTCTTTCTATGGTCATGGCACTAGCGTCCTTATCCCTGTATCCCCAATACACATACATACATACATACATACATACACACAGTGCAGTCAGTGTAAAGTTCTGGTATAGATTTTAAGGGGAACTCCACAACAATTTATTTTATTTGTTTAATTGCCGTGGCCCCCCCCCCCCCCAAAATCCATACCAGACCATTATCCGAGCAAGCAGCCTGGCAGACCAGGAGCCATACCAGGCTGTTTGACCTTAATATGGGGAGTGTGTTTGGAGTCCCCCCCCCCATGTGAATGGGTATCGGGTACATTGTTGCACAATGTTTTTTTCCTTGATTTTTATCTATATTGCCAGGAGCAATTTTAAAAGACATTTTATCCCTTTAGAAACGTAATTTTGCTGCAGCACTGTAAAACACACCAGACAGATGTGCCACTTTAACCTCTTGCGGATCAGCCGCCACAGTTTTACTGCGGCAGGTTGGCTCCGCTGCGTGAAACCTTGTTATACTACGTGATCTCGCAGGGCTTGCATAGCAGACACGCGCCCGCCACGAGCTCTGTGAGTTTGATCGTGGTACTCGCGATCGTCTCACTAGGTTCTGTCTAGTGACACTGATCATAAAAAGAGAAACCTTCACAGACCCACTGTTTGCAAACATCTGACCACCATCTACTGTCTATGATCACCTTTACACATCTGACATTTGGGCATAAACTATATCTTTATTTGGGCAGATGTTCTTGTTCTCTTGTAATCTTTTTAGTATTCTCAAATAAATCTGTTTTAGGCCTATTTTCATTAAGGAAAATCTGGCACAAGAAGTTAAAAAGTTTAAATGTTGGGTAGTGTTCTATAAATGTTTTTTTACTAGGAACCTATAAAATATGTTTAAAGCAATTTTATGACTTGCACAGCATATGAATTAATATACTCTTCTCTTAGCTATTATTTCCTTTTCTTGCAACTCTTTTTTACATTCCTCACCCCCCCCTCCCCCACAAAAAAATAAAATAAAATAAAAAAGGATTATTTTTTTTATACGTTTTCTATTTTAATATTAATTTTGGATCAAAGACTGAAAAGATACACGTGCTACTTGTAACTTGGGATTCTTTACTAATGATGCATTATGTACAACACATGCAAGAAACTCAGTGCAATGTTCCTGTAAAGGGTGACAAAACATCAGGAATAAAAAAGAAACTTGGTCCTACATCAAAGCACTAGCAGCCTGGATAACTAACTGGCATGTTGTTGCCAATTCTCATTGGCCAATTACACAGTTTAGGCATGTGGGATACATTGATCAAAATATATTTTTTCTAACAATAAATTTATTTTGTTCCACTTTGAACTGGTCTACAAAATGAAATGTTTTTTTTTTTTTTCATGTGCACTTGATTTCCACAAAAAAATGTCAAGCACTGCCAATAGTTCAAAATACTTTATATCACTGTACAAATGCCATGAACAGCAAAAAGGTTTTATCTTTTGATTTTGGAAATGCATTTGTTAAAAATCTAGTTTAAAATCTTATTTTTTGCTCAGTGCCATTATCAACAGAATCAAGTAGTAACAAAATAGGAATGAATATTTCTTTCAGTATTTTAAACTGCCATAGACAGATGCAGAAAAGATGCGTAATAGACTGACTTCATTGATGCATGAACACTGTATAAGAAAGCGGTATGCAGATGATACACGACACAAATTAAAACAATTCTAATACTAAGAAGTACAAAAACCTTTTCAGAGGGAAAACAAAGTACCGTATAAGATTCACTTTATTAATCAGATACCTAAGCAGTAATTTCAACTTAACCCTGCATGGCCAATACTGCATTGCATGTACTAGCTGAGAAGGTCAAGAAAAGAAAAAAAATCTTGTTTTACTAATGTATGAGCAATGTTATGAATCATAATGAAGCAGGTGGGCATGAACGTTTAATTGAACAATTATCATAATGGATTGCATTTTGTATTCACAATTTCAAACTTCTCTATACATAACATATAAAACCCTACTACAAATAAACTGAAGTAGAATATGTGTTTTTTCAAAGATTCCTATCCTACTATACTAATGCATTTTTATAGGAAAAAAACAAACTATTAATTAAGATGACTGTGCATAGAACAATGATAGGTCTCCTGTGTTTCCTGCTAACTGCACTGCTACACTTGCAACAGGTTATCACTCATTTTATCAGTTTCATTTAAAAAGAACCTAAAAAGATGGCTGTTAGCTGCTCCCAACGCTGCCCGATGCTCAGAAGCAATGGTAGTTTGTTGGAAAAGCCTTTGTAGCACATGATACTACAGAAGTAAGCTTCTGTACAAGAGGATGCTTCAGAAGTAGCAAAAGTTCTGGCCTCCAGTGATGTTGGTAGAATTGAATGGGAAAGAGAAAAATTATCCTGGCAAATGCTCTTTAAGGCTGGTTCACACCTCCGATGGATAAGGCTCACAGCAGGGGTCCATTGAGTGCTTCTTCTCTGTTTCAAGGATAAATCAGGGCCAAATTTGGCCTGAATTTGGCCCTAAAAGGGAGCCAAAGACGCACAGAACTCCTGTGCCAGCCGCTTCACAGCTGCCATGGAGATGTGTGTACCTGCTCCATAGAGAGCAGATCACATACTCCTGTCATGCCAATTGGATGCAGAGAAATTCACATCCAATTCCCATAGGGGTGAACCCGGCCCAATACTAGTGTCTGGGTGTGCGCCTAGATCAAGCTTTGTTAGCTTTATTACAAAAGACAATAACACATTGGAGATACTGCGATGCTGCTATACAGAGGACTTAAGAATCAGTCCTACCCTATTGTAACACTTTTTATACTGTAGTGTAGGTATACCTTTCCAACCCTGTGGCTTTATGCATGCAAAAAAAAATATTTTTATTTTTTTCACGGTGGTTAACTTTTTTATTACAAAAGTTTATTGTAAAGAAAAACATACATATGTATTCTGAACATTGGTACAACAGGAGAGGTATTTGTTCTTACAGGATAAGAAACAGGGAGATTCCAAGATGAAGTCCATGGGAGTTAACAAATACTTAAAGAAATGAGGCAAGGGGCCCTTCGAGGACATCAGCAAACAACTGAAAATCTCTAGAACTGTCAACCTTGCCTGAAGCATTACTCAGAGTCGTAGTCCAGGGAACGATGGGCGACAGGAAACCAAAGATTACTAAAAGGTCTGACAAGGGTAGGGCGCTCCCGGAGAAACCCCTTTGGCACCCAGCATCCCCAAGGGGATCTAGCTGTGCAAGGTGTGGGTCTCCGTGCCCGGACCCCCCACCCTTCTAAACATGTCAGCTTCCTATGGACAGGATATTTCAATAATACACAAACTGTAATGTTTAAGGATATGTTAATACCATACCTTTGGCCTGTGGTTTGTTGCTCTCTAAGCTGGAGGAAGGTTTCCTCATACTCCTTCTCCTTTCTCTGCAGCTCATCCTTGAGAATCTCTGTAGTATGCACCAGCTCATCAATGTGACTCCGCTGTGACTCTATCACATTTTCACTATAAAATAGAAGATTACAGTAATGTAGCACAGTGAATACAATTCCAGTCTTATAATACTAAGGTCCTGGGTTAAAATCTCATTAGGGATTCAGTGGGGTTGATTAACTAACACTGTAGAAGGCAAAATCTGGTGACACTGTGCATGGTAGCCAATCAGCTTCTAACTTCAGCTTGTCCAATTTAAGAAAAAGTTCACTTTTTAAAAACGATGATAAATGCCCATTTTTTGGCAGCTAAACATTGGTTGTAAGGGTTGTGTGTGTGTGTGTGTGCGTGTGTGTGTTGTTGAATTTATTTTTTCTCCTGTGCCTGGTTGGAGAGAATTTGGGAGTTATCTGTATACTAGGGGGGATTTTAAAAGGTCTGTGGTATGCAAACTCAAGGAGCACTACATTTGTTGAAGCGAAAGAAATGTAATGTCATGTAATATATTTTCTATGAAAAATGTATAAAAAATAATTTAAAAAGAAAAAAATGTGCGTTTACTATTTTATATTTATAGGAGCTTGGCATCATGCCATGCAGGTCTCCTGCAGACTGTCAGTGTGAGCTGTCTGCCCCATACATTGTACGACCATACAGTTTTTACATTGACAGGAAGACTCAATTAACTACCCCAGTGTTCAACAGTGCTGTGGTAGTTCATTGAGAACTACAAGCCGACAGCCGCAAAGGATGTTGGTACTTGTAGTTTCATACAGAGAGCTCTGTGAATGAATGACATTCAAACGTGTCATTTGTGAAAAAGTGACAGCTAGTAAAGGGAACTTCTCCCCATATTGCTGTCACAGGGAAAGAGCAGCAAGGAATGGCTGTAGCAATGGGAACATGTTATACCCTAAAAATGGATGGAACATGTAACATGTTCCCAAAGGTGAAATGATCCTTTAAGCTTTGACAAAAAAAACAAAACTGGAAACTTGTTTCTATGCAGAGCTGCACCAGATTTTGCACTCTTCAGTCTTAGTAAATCAACCCCATATTGCATTGGAGTCTCCTTGTTCTTCCCAGACTTGTGTGAGAGTTTTCATTGACATTCCAAGCATATAGAGTGAGGTTGATTTGCTTCCATCAGCACTGACCCTAGTAAGTGTTTTGCATGGCTAATGAGCAATAGAATGTAAGCCTCATTGAATTCATTCAATTAATTGACCCTAAAACTGAATATTATACACTGTACTAAAGGCAGCGGCTGGGAAGGGGTTAACATTAAGGGTCAATCAATGGGTTACCCGTGTGTCTAACAAAATGTAATGTGGGCTGCTTTTACTTACTGATATGGCTGTTTATTCTTCCAGCTTTTCAGGAAGAAGAAAAAGCCAGATAGCTGTTCTCTGTACACAGAGTTCTGTGCGTTTGTAAACCTGGAAGAATCCGCTTACCTGCCATACACTCGCAGTGTATTTACTGTGCGTGGACAGAAGGTGGCTAAAACCAACTCTATTACTTTCATACATTTATTAAATAGCACTTGGCTAGATCACAATTTATTTAACTAATGTATGTATTCATTTAATTTTTGTGTGAATTGATTTTAACCACTTAAGGACTGAGCCTCTTTTTGAGATGTATTATTTACAAGTTAAAGGGGTTGTAAAGGTAAATGTTTTTTCACCTTAATGCATTCTATGCATTAAGGTGAAGAAACATCTGACAGTGCCTGCGCCCCCAGTGCCCCCTTTTACCTCACCCCTCGAAAGTCCCGCGCTCGTCCCCTGACATCCTTTCCACTGTTCAGCCTGGCCGCTGATTGGCTGGAGTGGATGGATGGAAAGCAGCGCAGCCATTGGCTCGCACTGCTGTCAATCACATCCACTGACGTGGAGCGCCGGGGGGCGGGGCCGTGTGATACAGCGAGCGGCTATAGCTGCCGGCTGTATCACGGGGTATCACTGTATCACCATGTGAGGGAGCTCGCATGAACGTGAGAAGCACCTGCGGGAGGAAGCCGAGACAGCCGCTGAGGGACCCCAGAAGAGCAGGTTCGGGGCCACTCTGTGCAAAACGAGCTGCACAGTGGAGGTAAGTATAACATGTTTGTTATTTAAAAAAAATAAATAAAAAAAAATGACTTTACAATCCCTTTAAAAACATTTTTTTTTTTTGCTGGAAAATTACTTAGAACCCCTATACATTTTTTCTAACAACCTAGAGAATAAAGTGGTGGTCGTTGCAATACTTGCTGTCACACTGTATTTGCACAGCGGTCTTACAAGCGCACTTTTATGGAAAAAATATACTTTTTTGAATTAAAAAATAAGGCAGCAGTAAAGTTAGCCCATTTTTTTTTCTTTTGTGAAAGATAATGTTACTCCGAGTAAATTGATACCCAACATGTCACGCTTCAAAATTGCGCCCGCTCTTGGAATGGCGACAAACTTTTACCCTTAAAAATCTCCATAGGCAATGTTTAAAATAATTCTACCAGGTTGCATGTTTTGAGTTACAGAGAAGTTCTAGAGCTATAATTATTGCTCTCGCTCTACCGATCGCGGTGGTACCTCACATGAGTGGTTTGAACACCGTTTTCATATGCGGCACTACTCATGTATGCGCTTGCTTCTGCAAGCGAGCTCGGCGGGAGGAGGCGCATTTAATTTTTTTTTTTTTTTTCTTATTTATTTTACCTTTTATTTTTACACTGTTCTTTAAAAAAAAATAAAAAAAAATATGTGTCACTTTTATTCCTATTACAAGGAATGTAAACTCCGTTGTAATAGAAAAAAAAGCATGACAAGACCTCTTAAATATGAGATCTGGGGTCAAAAAAGATCTCAGATCTCATATATACACTAAAGAGCAATACAACGTCACCCTGCAATGGTATGAAGATGGGCGGGGGCCATCTTCCCCTCACTCGTCTCCATACCCAGCAAGGAAGAGGATCCGATCGCCTCCGCTGCTGCCGATGGTTCAGTTAAGTGGCAGAGGGCATCGAAACGTGGAGGGAGGGGCGCCTTCTCTCGCTGCCGATAAAAGTGATCTTGCCGGGAACCCGCCGCAGAGACCGATATTATTGGAAACCAGACGAAGAAGAGGATACCAGGGTTATGGCAGCTAGCTGCTGCAATAACGACGATATTCCTCTTCAAAGTTAGGACGTATATCGGCGTTCGGCAGTCCTGAAGTGGTTCATATCAGTTTATGCGGTATTTACCATGCGTTTGTTATTTCTGCTGTAAATACTGAATAAACTGATAGTTAATTCACTTTTTCAAATGTGATATTTTGATCAATTGCGTCACGTGATCCAAATATTGCATGCAATGTTTCGTGAATATAGCTCACAGTTCCTTTGTATTTCAACTATTTTGATGCAGTTCTGAAGCAAGCAAAAGTCTATTTAACCACTTCCGGAAGGCCCTATAGCAGATTTACTACTACAAGGTGGCCCTCCTGTGCAGGATCACATATATACATATACAGTCCAGTGCAGGGAAAACGCAGCGTATGCTACTTTTTTTTTTTTGGAACTGCAAGCACTGTTGTGAACTATTGGAATAGGAAAACCATGTAATCTACTTTCCATGCGTTTTTGATGCAGAAAAAAAACGCACTGGACTGCATGTGATGTGAACTGGCCCTCAAGGTTTATAGGTTTAAAGCAAATATTGTATCCTTCCCCTTCATATAAAAAGGTATTCTGTTCAAGAATATTAAAGTTACATACAGGTTTCTTGTCTCTGCTCGAGCTTCTTCAAGCAAACTGTGACCATAACGAGGAAGAGCTGCTTGAGTAGATCTGGAAGTCACTTCAGGATTCGGAATTTGCATTCCTGTAATTAAATGAGGCACAATATAAAGACAGTAAAGACAGTCATATCCTGATCTTATCTAAATGTTTTTCTTGTTTGTTTATTAATAACACATTTTATTGAACTTTTGTCAATATAATATATAGTATGAATCCACATGCATAGTACACTAGCGACAAGGCTTGAGAGAGATGAACACAGGTCAAAATACCAAAAGCTCACATTCTTTCATAGTCAAATAGAATGTAGGAGCATATACAAAAAACCCAGCACTGTAGTAAGAAAGGTGGCAGTAGTGTTAACATGTCAGGCAAAGCAGGTAACTAACATACTTCAGGAAAAGGCTTCCATATAGACATTGTAAAATAAATAACATTAGGTATAACTATGTATACCAAGCAGCATGAGCTCGAGAGGGATAGGAAAGGGTGGGCGGAGAAAAAGCACAGAACGTGGATAAAGAAAAAGAATAATAGAAACATTCAAGAGAGGGAAAGACAACAAAATGGGGGGAAATCTGATGGGCACCGCACGCCAGGCCTGCAACAGAGTATATAACCTTCTAAATCGGAAGTCAACCAAGCCATTAAGATAGACCATCATCCAGATGCTACAGTTCCCAAACTTTGTTGTGCCTGTCTATAATGTCATTTAGCGGAGCTGTGAGACATTGTAAAGCGCTGCGTAAACTGTTGGCGCTATATAAATCGTGAATAATAATAATAATAATTTCCAACAAGTTCCATATCCCTAATTCTTCTGTAAAGAGCAGCCTGGGAAGGGGGATCTTTCTTTTTCCAGTTAAGCGGAATTAAACAGATGGCAGCAGTAAGGGCGTGCCTCAGGAGGTTTTTTTTTTTGCTGTTTTGACAAGTTTAAAAAAATAAAAATATAATTGCGTTACCAGAATAACGTAAAAAGTCTAGCAGCCAGCAACGAGAATGATGAATTGTGAAAACATAAAAAACAAAATTGCAGCGCTAAATAATGTGAAATACTTGTGACAATACACACCAGACAAATATCAACAAAAAAAAAAAAAATTGTGAAAAAAAAATAAAAAAGTGTGTGAGAGTAAACTCACTGAAAACAGTGAGCCACAACAATAGTAGTGAAACTAATAAATATTGATAAAAAGCAAATGAATATCAAATCCAAAATGCATAACATTAAATCATAAAAAAATACTCTGTGCAGTTCATAAAAAAAAAAAAAAATCGCAGAGAATGGGGAAATGATACGCACATAAAAAATCCTCATGAGAGGTCAAGACACTACAACATCAATGAATCAGTCCTTCATGTAACCCCATCCAATTCTTATACAGCGGACTTCAAATATATGCGGTAGTATGGAAATGTGATACTTGACGTCCAAATTCCACCAACAGCAAACTTCTAAGAAGATAGCAGGTGCTATCATAGAACAATAATGGGTACTCTTACCCTAAGGTGTGGACCCACACACCGTAATGGTGGGTCAATCGTGCATCAGTTTATGCCCCAGTTGATGCACTATGGTGGGAAACATGTCGGGTACATAGCCTGTCGGACAGATATACCACGCTTTTTATCTATTATTCTGCCTATGCATAATTTCTCTTGATGGCTTGTACCTTCATGAATTATGTTTTTTATAATTTAACATTTTTAAATGAATTTTTTGTACTGGAGTGATCTACTCTATGTGGAGGCATTTTTTTCTATTTTCTTGTCATTATACCTACCTTCATGATTGCACTTTCGGGGAGCTCGAGACATAGACAACCTGTATTGGATATCTTGATCGAGAGTCGGGAGTTCGATTGTTCCTTTTGGAGGACTGCACGATTGACCCACCATTGCAGTGTGTGGGTCCACACCTTAGGGTAAGAGTACCCATTATTGTTCTATAAGTGCACCTGCTATCTTCTTAGGAGTTTGCTGTTGGTGGAATTTGGACGTCAAGTATCACATTTCCATACTACTGCACATATTTGAAGTCCCCTGTATAAGAATTGGATGGGTTTACATGAAGGACTGATTCATTGATGTTGTAGTGTCTTGACCTCTCATGAGGATTTTTTTATCTTTTTTTTTTTTTTTTAAACTTAAACATTTATTGAATTTTTTGAAATAGGAAGACATAGACATCACCAAATGGGCATAACCCGGCGTGATTATATAGACAGAGATGATAATAAAGGTAAGATATTCAAACGCTTAAAAAAAGAAAAGAAAAAGGGGGAAGGGGGGGGAAGAAAGGCATAGGGGCATAGTTATACATGTAACTAAAGTTAGTCAGTGATTGCTATTTGTAAAAGAGCATATGAGTCGTATATGGGAGATGATCAATGTGGATGAGCATAGTAGAGGTGCGCTTCTAGGGTTTGTAATCCAGAGCTCCCAAGATCTGTGAAAACGACTTGTGGAGTGGTTAGCTTTAGCGAAATAATATTCCATCTGAAAGTTCTGGTTAAGAATTTGAATGACTTCTTCCAGTGGGGGGGGGGGGGGGGGGAGGGCTGTTTTCCATCTTCTTGCAATTGCAAGTCTAGCTGCAATAAGTATATGGGTAATCGGAGTACAGAGATGGTTAGGCCAACTAGGGATGTTAAGTCCCAATAGTAGGTCCAGTGGGGATAAAGGAAGGGTTACTCCAGAAATTGAAAGGATGAGGCTCTTAACTTTGTCCGAGTAGCTTCTCAACAAAGGGCATTCCCACCAAATATGTAGCAGGGAACCTATTTTGTCGCAGTTCCTCCAACACTTGGGCGAGGTGTTTAAGTATATTTTAGCCAGTCTTTCTGGGGTGAAATACCATTTATGAAATAGCTTCTGCGTGGATTCCCAGTGAGTAATGCAGTGGGATAATCGTAGTGGTAGTAAGAGGGCTTTTTGCCATTGTAGCTGCGTCGATGGCTGATCTGTTAGAGGAGACCGATATTGTATGCTGGGGGAGAGAAGATCCGAGTGAGGCACGGTAAGGAGCTTGTATATCACGGAGATCCCTTTGCATTTGGGAGTTTCAAGATTATAGTGTGTAAGTAAGTGGAGTGAAAGACAGTCCGAGGTTGAGTGTCGTATTTTGGAGAGCATGGATCTGATCCTTAGGTAGAGGAAGAAGGTTTGTTTGGGCAGTTCGTATTGCTCCACGAGACGCGTAAAAGGTTTCAGGGTCGATCCCGCAAGGAGCGAACCAAGGTTAGTGAGGCCTCGTTTGGTCCATTCTGAAAGGGGTAGATCTGGGGAGATAAGCTGGAGCGCATCAGTGGGTAGTTTAGCCAAGGTCTCCACCGAGATCCCACCCGTCGACTGTATTAATGCTGTCCATGTTTTTTTTGAGGCCGTGATGGTGTCGAGTGGGTAATGCTGGGGAGGGAGCTTAAGCCAGGTGGCTGCTAGTAGAAGTTTAGGGTTCGTGCACAGTATGGTGGATTCGATCTGTTTCCAATTTGAATGACGATTGTCCGACCACCAAGTTTTCAGTTGGTCTAGAATGGAGGCTCGGTAGTAAGCCTGGACATTTGGTGCTCTTAGTCCTCCAGAGGAAACCGGAGTCAGCACTATAGACTTCTTCACTCTAGGACGTTTCTGCTGCCAGATGAAATCGTTAATAAGCCCCTGAAGTTTATTGAGATGGTGTTGCATCAGTGGGAGGGGTATGGTTCGAAAAAAGTATAGGACATGCGGGAGCAGATACATTTTAGCCTGAGCTATCCTTCCAGCCCAAGAGGCCGGAATTCGGCTCAGGTCCTTAATTAGGTTAGTAAGTTTGCCCACAAGGTCTTCGAGATTGGTTCTAATCAGCATTCGGCTAGGGGATGTCAAATGAATTCCCAAGTAGGGAAGAAAGGAGTTCGGGGGCCAGGCAAAGGGGAAGGTAGAGGGAACTGATTTTGATGTTTGCGGGTCTAGACCAAGGTTCAGCATGAGGGATTTACTATGGTTCAGTTTATACATGGATATTCTGCTAAACTGTTCCAAGACTGTGTGTACAGCTGGAAGCGAGGAAAGGGGGTCAGTCAGGGCTATAATCACATCATCGGCGTAGAGGCCAATTTTGTGATCAACATCTCCGATTTTTATTCCAGAGATCTTTGGATCCGATCTTATCGTCTGTGCTAAAGGCTCCATCACTAGGGCGAAAATCAGTGGGGATGGCGGGCACCCTTGTCTGGTTCCATTGGTGATTTGGAAAGGTTGGGAGACTACTCCCGAGGTCCAGATACGTGCTGATGGGTGGGAGTACAAGCCCATTATGGCTTTATGAAACGTGCCAGACACTCCAAATTTGTGGAGGACTGCCTCCATATAGGGCCAATACACTCTGTCGAACGCCTTCTCTGCATCCAATGCTAGAAGCAGAGAAGGCGTTCCAGTATGTTCCGTCCACTGGATTAGGTCGATAAATCTTCTAGTACCGTCGGACGTTTGTCTGCCGGGCACAAATCCGACTTGGTCAGGGTGTATAAGTTGGGGAATGACAGAAGACAGTCGTTGTGCGAGTAGTTTAGCGTACAGTTTTGTGTCTGTGTTTAGGAGGGAGATAGGGCGGTAGTTGGCTGGATTGTCTGGGGGTTTACCTGGTTTAGGGATGGTAACTACTAGGGCATCAAGGGATTCCTTCGGCAGTACTCCGGTGGTGGCGAACTGATTGTACATGTCACATAAATGGGGGACTAACAGTTGGGAAAATCGCTTGTAGTATTCGCTAGGTAGTCCGTCGGGGCCTGGAGCTTTATGCAGAGGAAGGTTTTGAATTAATTTGTGGATCTCGGAGTGCGTAAAAGGAATTTCCAATTGTTCAAGTTGTGTCGGGGAGAGGGAAGGGAGGGAGATGGAAGATAAGAAATTGGCAATGTCTTGTTGGGAAGGGGGTGGAAGTGGATCTGATCCTGACAGGTTGTACAGTTTCGTATAAAAATTTCCAAATTCATTTGCAATATTGAGCAGGTTAGTCATGCGTTTACCCTGGGAGTTAGTGAGGTGTGTGATTTTTTTGTTAGCTAGTTGCTTCTTAAATTGTCTAGCCATATAGGCCCCTGGTTTATTGGCTGCTGAGTAGGTCAGCAGTTGCATTCTTTTAATGTAGTAATCAAAGTTTTTACGAAGGTGGTCACTGAGCTGGAGCCGGAGGGTTTTAAGTTCTGAGGAGACGACCTTCGAGGGGGATTTCTTATTGGTGGATTCTAGTGATCTGATTTTAGTCAATAGGGTTTCTGTCATGCGTAAGTGTTTTTTCTTTGCCTGGGATCCAAGTTTAATAAAAAGACCTCGTAGGCAAGCCTTATGTGCGTTCCATACAATGGAATGATCAGACACAGAGTTGACATTTTGTCGGAAATAAGTCTCAATCTCGGATCGTATTGCGGTTTCAAAATTGGGATCATTAAGGAGGGAGGTGTTAAGCCTCCAGACCGTATGCCTTGGCGTTTGAGATGGGGAAGCCAATTTAATTGTGACCGGAGCGTGGTCAGACCACGATATTGTGCCTATGTGGGAGGTTTCAATAGACTGGAGTAAATGTTTGTCTGTGACAAATAAGTCAATACGAGAGTAAAGCCGCGTACACACGGGCGGACTGTTTGTCCAACTTAGTCCGCCGAAACACATTTCAGCGGACAGTCCGCTCGTGTGTGGGCTTCAGCGGACTTTTTCAGCGTGCAGTCTGGCGGACTAAGTATTTCGGAATTTCCGTAATATTGTCCGTCCAACTTTGGTTTCAGCGGGCAATCCGCTCGTGAGTAGGCTAGTTGGACGGACTAAGTATGGCGCATGCTCAGAAAGTATTTACACGGCGGAAGGTTGCATTGCTGTGTATTGGACGTCTTATTTCTAGTCCCGTCGTACCTGCTGTACACGTCATCGCGCAAGCTTTCAGCGGACTGTTTGTTCATAAAGTGTGGTCAAGTCCGTTCATTCGATAGTAGGACGGACTGTCCGTCGGATTGTCTGACGGACTAAGTTGGCCATACAGTCCGCCTGTGTGTATGCGGCTTAAGACTGGTGGGGAGGAGAAAAGAAGGTGTAATCTCTCTCTAAATCATGCATGCATCTCCAAGCGTCATATAAGTCCTCACGCTGGAGGAGAGAAGCCAATGCTGAGGGCCTGCATCTTGAGGGACTAGTGGTATCCAGCGTGTGGTCAATAATTTCATTAAAGTCTCCGCAAATTATCAGAGGTGAAGATCTATAGGGTGCTATTTTGGCGAAGAGGGTGGAGTAAAACTTATTTTGGGCGCCATTAGGGACATAGATATTGACCAGGGTGAGTGGGCGGCCCTCAAAGGTGGCTGAGAGGATGATGAACCTGCCATCCTCATCGCATTCACAGTGGTGTAGCGCAAATTTAACGTTAGCGTTCACAGCGATCATAACTCCCCTCTTCTTTTTTGGGGCGTTAGCGAAGAAGCAGTGGGGGTATTTCTTGTTGCTACACTGGGGTGGCTTAAATTTAGAGAAATGTGTCTCTTGGACGCAAAGGATATCTGCATGATGGCCCAGTGCTTCTTTCCATAATAGGTTGCGTTTAAAGGGAGAATTGAGGCCTTTAACATTTAGTGAGGTGATCATGAGGGACATGATAAGTGTTTTGCGAGGGAGATGCAAGCAGGCAGAGAGAGATCACACCAACCGATGAATAACAAGCTAAGAGTAGAGAGAGGTTGAAAAAGCAAAAACAACACAAAAAAAAGGAAAAACGTTAATGAACTGGTATATAACAAGATATAACAATATATAACAGTGATAAGTGTCACAAAGAGTGTGTGCGCAGCACACTAATAACCTGGGGGTTGGAGGAAAGAAACAAAAGGTATACCGCCCAGGCTGGATATGGTAGCTCTGGGGGAACTGGGGTATTAGCACAGTCAGGTTTTTTCCACCAGTTTGGTCGCGGTACATCTGGAGGGTTCAGATGTTGAGCCAGAGGAGTTAGATTGACCCGTGTCTCTCGGGGGAAGAGGGAGGAAGCCCCAATTGGTTAATTTTTTATATCCATCCTTCGGGGTGAGGATTGGAACAATTTTCTGTTGGTGGGTGACCAGTAGTTTGGTAGGGAAGCCCCATTTGTATGTTATGTTTTTCTGCTGGAGGATAGAGGTTACCGGGGAGAAGGCCCTGCGCATCTCCATTGTGGCCGGCGACAGGTCAGTGAAGAGCTTAATGGAAGCGTAGGGGGCTGGTAGGGTCTCCAGGTTTCGTGCGGAGGAAAGTATTTGTTCCTTGACCTGGAAGAAATGTATACGGCCCAGAACATCTCTGGGGATGTCATCTGGGAGACGTGAGGGTTTTGCAATTCTATGGGCACGATCTATGAGCATGTCTCGTGCGGTCAGGTGAGGAAGTAAGGACGATATGAGTTGCTGCAAATATGGGGTCAGGTCGCTTGACATGACCGATTCGGGAATGCCTCTAAATTTGATATTATTTCGTCTGGAACGGTCTTCCAAATCGGCCAATTTCATTTTTATATGTCGGAGTTCTTCCGTATGATGGTCTTGCACATCTAGCATTTCGTTGTGTGCTTTAGAGTAATCTTGAAGAATTTCTTCAAGAGCGTCAGTGCGTTCCTCAATGCAATCAATGCGATCATGCATCTGGGAAATGGAGATCTGTAGTTCCCTGTGTAGGTCTTGCTGCAAAGTAAGTAGCATGTTTTTCAGTGTGGTTTCAGATACTGTACTATCTGAGGCAGGCATGGCAGCCAGAGAGGGGGTAGTGTGAGAACCATGAGTCCCGGCCACAACTGCAGACCAAAGCTGCTTTTTGGCATGTGGAGCTTTATTTGGGGAGTGTGCTGGGGAGGTAGCCAGTCTCTTACCTCTGTCAGCTATGAGGTCTCCTGGGGAATCCACCGGAGGAGGGAGAGTGTCCATGGTGTCTCTGAAAGCATCCGGAGCGTCTTCCTGTGCTGTATGCAGTGCTGTGTGGTGGCCCAGCGAAGCTGCGGAGACAGCGTGCGGCGGGTTGTGAGATTCGGCGCCATCTTGGGGCCTCTGCATAGCGGCGGCCGCAGTCGGATAAAAATCCGTTAAGCGGCGGGGTTTGGGCGGATTATACCGCTGTTTCGACATGCCCCGTTTGTCCCTGCTCCTTCCCCGCTCTGATGGTAGGAGCTGGGGAGAGGAACGTCGCTGTGTGTTGCCGGTATCCAGGCCGTGGAGCGAAGCTCGGAACTCAGGCAGCCATCCCGGTCCGCAACAGGCCACGCCCCCCTCTCATGAGGATTTTTTTATGTGCATAGCATTGCCCATTCTCTGCAAATTTTTATGAACTGCACCGAGTATTTTTTTTTAATGTTATGCATTTTGGATTTGATATTCATTTGCTTTTTATCAATATTTATTTGTTTCACTACTATTGTTGTGGCTCACTGTTTTGAGGGAGTTTACTCTCACACATTTTTTTTCACAAATTTTTTATTTTTTTTTATATTTGTCTGGTGTGTATTGTCACAAGTATTTCACATTATTTAGCGCTGCAATTTTTTTATGTTTTGACAAGTTTGTAGGTGGCAGGCCCAACTAAAATAGTTTATGAATGAAAGGGAATGTGGACTCAAATAAGATTTGCCATAATTGATGAACAACTGATTTCTAATAGGTTAAATTTGTGGGCAGCGCCAACATATATGGATGAGGGATATGGATGAAATCAGCGATAGTCGACTTCAGGATGAATAGTGTGATGGAATTCTGGGGTGAAATATCAAAAATACAATATATTTTATGAATTTTCTCTGTAAGGCGTGCAAATAAAGCTCTTATCTGCCTAGGACCAGCAAACGTGCCAGGATTCTAATGTGAGTTCCTCCCCAGAACTTCCCCTCACTTAAGATATAGGTATGTTTCCCCAAAGTTTGGATGGGGTATTCAGATATTTGTGAATATCCAATATTAATGCTTTCTGAGAAGGGCCCTCAACTATCATTCTTTCAAATAAGGTTGTTTAGAAAATTGTAAAGTAGGGGTTATAGAAAGTACGTAATGTTGTATCTGCAGGTATCCGTATATATATAGCAGTAGGAGGTCGATTAAAGCTATCCTTAAAACCATAAATCTACTTTTGTTGAGTCTAATGGGAGTGGTTTCATAATTATCAACCAGCTGCTGCAGAATCAGGGCTCCATCCCTTTTAGAAGTTATTTTTTATTCGGAGTATCTTACCAAAATTATATTTTTTTTTGTTGCAGGGGTTGACAAATATCTGACTTGTATCTTAGTGTAGACCAGTGGGGGCAGGTCCATTAGGGGCACATGGGCGCCCCACCCACTAATCTACATGCAGGGGGCAGGGCGCATGGATTTCTATGGATATTATTTTTTTTGGATGAGCAAGTTTGGGGTGGAGGAATTTTCATTATCCTGCACAGAGTCCAGACGGGGGAGGGGGGGGGGGGGGGCGCTGGTGCGAGCAGACAGGAGGGGAGGGGAGGGGGAGGAGGACAGAGGAGACACATAGCAGTCAGTCATGATAAACCGTGGTCAGTTTGCAGAGGGGAGGGCATAGCCAGGCAGGATCTGCCAGGTATTTTAGGTGTTACAGGGAACTAAATGACACAACACAAGCACTGTGCTGTATAACATGTTTTAAGGGAACAAAAAGGACTACATCTTTTTTCCACGCATATAGATTTATTTCTGACTGATACGTTTCTTTTACAAAATGTGTTCTCATCTGAAATTGGTAATATCACATGGTCAGATCATGCCGCTGTGTCAATCACGGTGGGAGGGGGAAATTGAAGACAAGAGCAAACACGTGGCGGAACGACATTTTGCTGAGGTCTCTTCTGTAATGTACACAAAATATACAACAATCTTTAAAATCATTTTTAGACCTCAATGCTCCGTCTACCGTAACCCCTTTACACTGTGGAATTCACTGTGGAATATTAATGAAGCAAAGCTCTGTAGCAAGGAAGCGGCTGAATGACATACTGACATCTATAAAAAATCTAGAGCAGTCCCATAAACAAAATCCTGCACCACACATACTAGAGCAACTCAACCAGGCAAGACTCGATCTTAGATAACTCCTACTGAACCAACACCATAATCAGGTGAAATCCTGGAAAGAAAATCACTATCACCATAGCAATAAAACTTGTAAACTGCTTCCCCAACCGATTACAGAGAAACCGGCTAAACAGGAACCAACTCACCTTTTTCAACCCCGAAATGGTGATTAATTCCTCAAGAAATGGCAGACAGACAAATTTAGTGTTTATTATAGCTCCTTTTATAACCTAAAGCAGGAAGAGGGCACCCCACAGCCCGCTCCTGAATCGATTGAGGAATTTCTAGACGCAATATCTTTACCTGCATTATCCCCAAAAGACTGGTATGCCCTACAATCTCAGCTTCCATATTGGCATGGAAATATTTCCTAAAATTTGGTAATACCTCTGACCACACGGTGAAAGTCCCACTACCCCCAGATTTATCCTTCCAAATATTGCACTCAAAAGCTGGGAAATCAAAGGGATCAGCAAACTGGCAGACATTCTTAAGGAAAACAAACCCATTCCTATATATATATATATATATATATATATATATATATATATATATATATATATATATATATATATATATATATATATATATATATATATACACATACACAGGACGCCAAGGTTGGGTTCTGGACGGGTGCTATATAGCACTAATATTTGGGTTATGATCCCTTTAAGGAAAGTGTGGTAGTATTCAGGGGGTCACCCAGGATGGGTGAGGAATTCCTGGGCATAGCTTTAACCAGGATGAGGAATTGTCAGGAATAGCTTTAACCAGGAGAGGACTGACTGTGTTAATAAAGAGAGGCCCTGAAGCGATATTCGGGTTGGAAAGAGCCTCCACCCCTGACTACAGTGATTCCAGCACATACAGGGTTAAGAGCCTCCAGGAAACAGCTCTTAAAAGACAGAAAGTAGTGCTAGGTGGGGTGGTGAGGAGTTGGTAAATACACCTGTCTCGGAGAGCTGTGAGTTTGCTGGGGGCTGCTAAAATAATCAATATGGACTGTTAAAACCTTGGAATAAAGACCCATCCACGAACCGTAGATGCCTTTTTACCGTTACTTCGTGCTGAAGATAAGCAGACTTTATTTTATATTTTTGCTTGTGTGCTGCTAGAAGACTTATTTTGATTTGCTTGCTGAAAATAAAAGCCTATTTGTTTAAAGTTTACCGGCTTTTGCACTCAGTCCTGTGGAGCTACAATCCCCCAATGAATTATTGGCCATTTATTTAGAGAATGTAAATGATAACACAAACTTTTCTCTTTCTCTCATGGTTAGTGTTCGGCTGAAGCCATTTATTATCGACTTTGTTTTTTTAAATCATAATGGCAACAGAAACTAGCTAAATGACCCTGATCAAAAGCAATACTGAAAATGGGTCTGATCAATGCAAATTAAACATTCTAGGACAAGCAGAAATTACCCCACCACTGGTTCTTGGGAATAGATCTGTCAGTGTATAGCCAGTTCTGGTAAACCATCACCACTATTTCTCGTCTTTTCCTTCTGATGCCACGTACACACAATTGAAATTCCGGCCAGAAAAAGACAGATGAGAGCTTTTCATCGGAAAATGCGACCATGTGTATGCTCCATTGGAATTTAGCTGTCCGAATTTCTGCCAGCCAAAAATTTATAGCATGTTCTCAATTTTCCCGACGGAAAAACTTTCTATCGGTAATTTCGATCGTGTGTATGCAATTCCGACACGCCAAAAATCACGCATGCTCAGATCCAACTACAAGATAGAAGCTATTGGCTACTGGCTATTGAACTTCCTTTTTCTAGTCCCGTCGTACATGTTTTATGTCACCGCGTTATAAACAATCGGAATTTGATGTGACCGTGTGTAGGCAAGACAGCTTGAGCCGAATTCTGTCGGGAAAACCATCAGAGCTTTTTCCGATGAGAATTCCAATCGTGTGTATGTGGCATTACTAAAAGTATAAAATAAATGACATCAGTATTCTTTTCATTCACTGTAGCCAGGCTCCCCCCTGATGAATGGATAATCCAAGGAGAGTAGCTCCCTCATGCCTTTATTACAATATTTTATTAGCAAATAGGTGATTCTGTTATCTCTTAGCCCTTGTACACACGGTCGGACATTCCGACAACAAAATCCATCGGATTTTGTCCAAAACTTGTGTTGCATACACACGGCCAGAAAATCTGATCGTACGTAACGTGATGACATTATTTCGTTACGACGGGACTACGTTCAGGCTAGTAGCCAATAGCTTTGGTCTAGGAATTTGATCTGAGCATGCGTGGCACTTTGTCCGATCGGAATTCTCTACACACAAACGGACAAAGTCCGATCGGATCATGTTGTCGGAAAGTTTTATAGCCCAGCTCTAAAACTTTGTCTGTCGCATATTCCGACGGAAACAGTCCGATGGATTGTCCGGCAACACGGTCCGATCAGACACAAAAGCTATATATCAATACTGCGGGTGTAAAAGACATTTAACCAGCTCCCGTCCGCTGCACATACAAATGACGGCAGGCGAAATGGTCTCGTTCTGGGCTACCGCCATATGATGTCGCCCACTCTCGCCGCAACCACGCACACGTGATCACATGTAAACAAAGAATCAGTGTTTGGGAGAGCCGACCGGCAGCATTTCCTCACAGGGGAGATCTGTACAGGGCATTGATCATCAATGCAGCCCAAACTGTGCCCATAAGTGATGCCACTCTGTGTCCATCTGCGATGCCAATTTGTGCCTATCAGTGACACCAGTCTGGGCTGCCTCTCAGTGCTAATCAGTGCAGCCCATCTGTGCCACATATCACTGGCCTATTAGTGCCGCCTCTCAGTGCCCATCAGTGCAGCCTCGTCAGCGCACATCATTGAAGGAGAAAAATTACCCATTTACAAAATTTTCTGACAGAAACTAAGTATAACTTTTTTTTAGCAAAAAATAAAAAGCCCAGCAGTGATTAAAAAGGAATTGCAGTCTACTCGCATAATTTATAATAAAACATCTTTTCCATTCTGAAGCTTCCCTCCAACCACTTTGCATATTATTTTATATATACTCTATACTTGCAAATATGCTTCCGAAATCTCCCTCCACTGAGTCTGGCTTCAATCAGCTGAAGCTATTGCCTGTTCACTTCCTGGATTCACACACACACACACACACACACACACACACACATCCAGCTCTCATTGGTCCTCTTATGACTCATCCCTTCCTGGAAAACTATCATGAGAGTTTAAGAGAGAGCTGTGCATGATGTCATAAACCTAGGCTTTGTACCAGACAAAAAAACAGGAAGTGGACTGTATAAGGTATTTACTTGCAGAAAAAAAATAGGATTTTTTAAAACAGCTTACCTGTAAAATCCTTTTCTTTGATGTACATCAGGGGACACAGAGCCATAGTAATAATTATGTGGGTTATATCGGCATATCAGGTGCTGGACACTGGCATGCCCCTTAAGACATGAACTTCACCCATATAACCCCTCCCATTACTGGGAGTCCTCAGCTTTGTAGCCAAGCAATCAAAGTGCATAAGAAGAAGAAGGGAGGGACCTTTGTGTCCCCTGATGTACATCAAAGAAAATGATTTTACAGGTAAGCTGTTTTAAAAATCCTATTTTCTTTTCTTACATCAGGGGACACAGAGCCATAGTAATAACTATGTGGGATGTCCCATAGCAATGGCAACTGAAGGGGGGAGACAGAATCAAGGAAACAGGAGGCCAGAAGACTCATACTGCAGCCTGCAGTGTATGCTGTGCCCAAAGGCAATATCCTCATGACATTTAATAACAATTTGAAAAAAAAAAAATTGGATAAACGTCTGAACCAAAGACCAATGTTGCGGTCTTACAGATCGGAGCCATAGAGGCCTGATGATGCACCACCCAAGAGGCACTAATCGCCCTGGATGAGCGTGCTCTTAATATGAGAAGGAAGAATTTTCTTCTTTAAGCTGAAGCTTGATCAACCACCTGACAAATCCATTTGGAAAATAGTGGATCTTGAAGCTGCCTGTCCATATCTTGAACCCTCTGGCAGTACAAACAAAACCTGTGTTTTGCGAACCTGAGCAGTCGCCCTTACATAGATTCTGATCGCTCTTACTACATCAAGAGACTGTAGTGCTTTCTCTTCCCCAGATTAAGGCTTCTGGGGAGAAAGAAGGAAGAATAATATCTTGGTTTAAATGAAAACCTGTTCAGGAGTTCAGGATGAGGACATTAAATCACCTCGTCCTTATACATGATGAAATATTGCCCTTACAAGACAGAGCCATTAGTTCCAATACTCTTCTAGCAGAAGAAATGACAAGCAAAAGATTATCTTTCTTGTCAAAGAACCAAGAGAATTTCTCATAAGGGTTCAAACGGCTGATTTAACAAAGCCGACAAGACCAATCTTAAATCCTAAGGATTTAGAGGTACCTTGATAGGGGGAATAAACCATGTTACCCCCTGAATAAGCTACGCACCAAGAGTGGGAAGCAAGAGGCCATAGGAAAAGACATCAACATCGGCCTGGATATAGCTCTTGATAAAAGTCAAGGCCAGCTTCATTTCAGATCCCCTATGCAGGAATCCTGCCTATTGACATACTTCCTGGGGTGCCAACCCCTGGATCCATACCAAGAAACCTATGCCTTTCAGATTCTATAGTAAGTGATTCTGGAAGCCGGATTTCTGGCATTAGTCAAAGTAGACACTACTGAAGGCGATCACCCATGATCTTTTATAGAGTGGGATTCAACAGTCAAACCTGTTAAACTCATTGTCCGTAAAGTAGGATGAAATACCGGACCGTGTGCAAGAAGGTCTGGCTATAATGGCAGAGTCCAAAGGACTTCAACTGCTCTCCTTATGATCTCAATAAATTCAGATCTTCTGGGACCCACTGGGGCCACCAGAATCACCTCCTGCTTAATCCTGCAGAGAAGGCGCGGAAGTAGCAGAGCTGAAGGAAATGCAGTTCAGTCAGTTCAGCCAGTTCAGGCATGTAGAGAGTTCCCTATTGGGACCACGTAACAGATCATTGTCCGGGGAGTACTGTTATGAGATGGAGTGCTGACCCACTGAAAGGAGGATATCTTTGATGTGACCTACCGACTATATACAAATGCTTCAATTTATATATTTTCTGGTAAGCGCATTCACTATATGGTGACGGGCACTTCATGCGCTTTCGGAATGTGTTGAACCACTGTGGTGCTGCCATTTAAGAACACAAACGCTTATTATCTGGACTCACATATGAACTTTTTATGATTGGATTTTTGTTTGTGTCATTTTTTATGCACTTTTTCGATTTTTATACACTTGAGGTGTTTATTTGATTGTATTAATTATTCATATATTAATTATTCACATTTTATTTTAGTTATTTAATTAATTAAAGGGTTGGCGCAGCTTTTTATTTATTTTTTATTGCTGTTGAGTGCCATATCGCATTTATTGCTGCTGCCTATATTACATATAGTTTGTTTGTTTTCACTATTTTCCCCAGCGCGGTTTATTTTTCCTATTTTTACTGAAGGAAATGCATAGATCAGTGAGAACTGATCCCCTGGGAAGACTAATGCGTCTGTTCCGCCTGCTAGCCGGACCACTTGTTTGACATAAAGTTGTCGACCTTACTAATGATGTGGACGCAAACAGGTCCATGTCCGGAGTACCCCATCTGACACATTGCTAGGAAGATGTCGGGGTGAAGAGATCATTCTCCCGGAAATAATTGTTGGCGTCTCAAGCAGTACGCCTGAAATATTAAAATTGCCGATAGGCAAGGAGTGTTGTGTTCTGCCAAAGCTAGAACATTATTCACCTCCTTGTTTCCTTTTTTATTTTAATTTATTTATTTATCTTTTGATGTAAGCCACCGCCGTGGCTCTGTCAGACTGAATCCTGTCAGGACAGTCCTGTAATCTGACCACCAAGATTCTATGGCCAGATACTGCCTGAAACTTCCAACAAAGTTGATAGGCATGGTCCTCTAACCTGGACCATCTCCTCTGGACAGAATCTTCTTCCAGGGCTGCTCCCCAGCCTAGAAGGCTGGCATCTGTTAATTGCAGGACAAAGATTTTCCCTCCTGCTGGATAACAACCACCAATTTAGGCTCTGACCTATGTCGGGAGCCAAGCATATTGGAAACAAACAAGGCCTGAATCCTCTTTATTCCAGACCAACAGGATGGTGTCTTGAAGCAGTCTTTGAATAAAACTGCATGTAAGGGACGGCCTTGAAGGAGGCCACCATTTCCCCTAAAAAAAACTCCTGCAGCCAAAATGAAGGAATTTTTGCTTTCCTGATAAGATGGATTAGTCCTACAATGGAACTCATTCACATCTGGGGTAAGAATAGCTTCTTCTGTATGGTATCTATAACCAACCCACAAGTAACCTCCTTGATGGTTTTAAGGAGAATCTTCCTAGGCTGAGAATCCAACTTAGAGATTTCAGCTATCTACAGCTGAGATCAGACTCTGGTTTAAGACCTGAGACTGAATGATCTATTCAAAGTAGATCTTCTAATAGGCTAGGACTGCTATGCCTTGAGCCTTTAACCTGGCTAAAGGAGGTGCCAGAAGCTTTCAGAACACTAGTGTTGTGGCTAAGCCAATTGGCAGCGCCACGATTGATGAAAATAATTTTATATTTCAAACCGCAGAGATTTCTGGTAAGCGGGAAACTTTGGCACATGGAGATATGCAACTCCCCTCCTTGCAGGATGGACACAGCCAATCGAATTATGAAAGGATCGGATGTTTAAGTGTCGATTCAGATCTCCGAGATCTAGAGTGGGTCTTACCTCTCTGCTTGGCTCTGGGACCTTAAAAGGTTTGAGCCAAAAACCCCTGTTCCACTAAGGGAATCTCTGATATCACCGACTGGGATAACAGCTGATCCAGAGACCAGAAAGAGACACTTCTCTCCTTTTTTTCTCTGGAACCTTAGGAGCATTCTTTGAGGAGACGGACACTCTTGCATAAAACTGCCACATCAGCAGCCCCAAGGACCCCACAGGCAGCACCCAAACAGGACCCGAACCCTCGGATCAAAATCCCACTGGGCCATCCGGGCTCTTGAAACTCTAGATGTAACCTAGAGAAAAAAAAAAAATTGCAGAAATCACTCTGCTCTTAACATTGTTCCTGCCAGACTTTGAGAATCGCAGGACCTTGCCCCTCACTCAAACAAGTGGGGGTGCTCCTTCATGAGAAGGCCTTAGAATTCTGCTTCATGGGCTTTCTGCCCCCAAGATCCTGGTGCTGCCCCTGGGAACTTTCTCCTGAACCTGACGATTGAGACCGTCGAGACTGCCTAAATGCAGATACCCCAGGCATAGGAGAGGCTGCATGATTAAAGGAGAACTGTTTGAACCTCCTTTTACTGGTAGAGAGCTTTACCCCTTTTGGAGGTACTTATCCACTCTAAATAGTCATACCCCTGGAAGGGACACAGACTGGCTAAGGGTTTTCACCTGGTGCTTCGGCTGACCAATATCTCAGCCATGGACCTCTGCAAAAATGCACTAGTCCAAGTATAAGCCATAGGGCTTAAATGATCGAGTCCGTCATAGCATCTGTGAGACACAGTGCGTCAAATACACCAGCCCCTTGCCGGGCCTGCTGATCTGGCAGAACTTTCAGGTATCTCACACCTGTTCCTTAACCCCTTGGAGTCCACATTCCAATGCACTGGCGTGACTCAAAATGTGCTCCACCACAATAGTGGAGCAGACGTTAAGGGGTTAATGGACTGAGCTACTCCAACTGCAGCCAGAACTGCAAAAGACATCTTGTCTTTAAAAGGAAAATCCAACCTTAACTTGCTGGATCCTTTAACATCAGTGCATTATCCACTGGACATGTGAGACTCTGCTCACGGAGGTGATTGCAGCACTAATAGCTGGAACCCCCCATTTCTTTCATAAAAATGTTCCCATTCAGAATACATAGCTATGCATTTTTAGTGCTTTTTGCATCTTGCAGATTTGCACTACAGAACTTGTTCCATAGGACACCATGTTAAATGGACTCCCAGGTGGGGGAGGTTCAAATGAGCCTTATTAGAAGTAGCTACCTCAAGAGCCTTTGGTAGTCAGCAAAAGGGTTAAGTAAGGGAGTAGACCAACACCTGACTTGTGCGGCTACTCCCTCCCTTTTAGGATCCTCTGAAGAGGAAAAATAAGTATCTTTCAATAGTTGGAAGATCTACCTGATCCCCAGCCTCCTGCACCTCAACAAAAGGGCCCAGAGGACTAGATGTGAATCTGCTATGTTTATTCCTACTATGGAGAGACTTCATAGCAATAATCTTTTAAATGGTAGAAGAAAAACCTGTTTGTATGAAATACAGGGACAGAAGTGTTCTACCCTTGACGGCTTCATCTGACTGGCCATATTTTTATTTTTACCTCTCGGGGAGGAAGACATTCTTTTGGAAGGTTTTTTAGTTTGTTGTATACCATTAACCCCTTAGAACCCTTAGAGGGGTTCCTGGTCCCTCTGTCACTCATAGCTTACAATACAAGGCAGAGGCAGTACCAGAAAAAGAATGTTTCACTTGCTAGGCTATAGTACAGTACAATAACTGCTATTAATCCTAGCTATACAATACAATGTTGTCAATCAAAAGGGAGATGCCTGTGTCACCAAACCTGGCAGCAACCACTCTGCTCTGTCCCTCCACCGCCAGACTTCAGCTGTTCCTGTATAGCTTAAAATACTTCCTCCACGTGTGGCCGGCACCTGACGCTCTTTAGCCATGCCCCCGCACAAAAACGCCCCCCCCTCCCCCTTTCAACTAGGGAAGTGTATGAGTGCTGGCAACATTGCGGCCGGTGAAAAAGAAAAAGAGGCAGCGGGCTGGCATCCAAAGGAACAAAAAACGCCACTCTGGGGGCCCAGGAAGTGATCAGACCTCCCTTTATACCTGAGGGGCTGAGCTGGCTTGAACGGAGAGGAGAGTGAAAGCTTCTGCTGTTTCCAGCGTCAGAATGGTGAGTGCTCAATACAGCCTCCAGTGGTGACTCATAGACATGACATGACAACATAAATACATGGAAGGAGAGATTCCTTGCAGAAAATCTCCCCTACCTTTCCACCGCAGGGCTTTAACAGAGATATAAAAAGCCCAATCTTTGCCCTTCACGGTCGGCTCTGAGACCTGGAAAGCAAATTTTCAGGAACAGGGGTACACTCAGGTAATCCCACAATCCTGGACCTGCGAGAAGACCCTGCCAGTAAACTTTTATTGGCCTTACTACCAAAAAGTACTGGATCCCAGGACCCAGCTTAAAAGCATTCGCAAGCAAAAACTTGTGTCTTCGGATGACGAGGCCCGGGTACCATTCATTTAGTCTATTATGGAAACATCAGAACGGATCCGGTGAGGATGGCTGGCTCGCATCAAAGGATTACTGCCCGTGGAGCTCAGTACACACATCCTTACACGTGTCCAACACCTTAAGACACTGGCAAAAAAAAAAAACTGAGGACTCCCAGTAATGGGAGGGGTTATATGGGGGAAGTTCATGCCTTAAGGGGTTTTACTATCCAAAGTTAAAACAACAAACGCAGAAGATTTAATAAATGGAATGCTGAAGAAATGACTAAAGGTCAGCTTTAAATACCACCAAACAAAGGAAAGCTCTATTCTTGAGAAGAAAATTATAATAAAATTAATTTAATGTAAACATCCCTTGTAATAGAACAAAAGCATGACAGGACCTCTTAAATATATATTTTTTTAGGTCTAGCAGGCATAGAAAAGTAGATCAATTACCCTGATCCACACTGCTAGACAGGTCTTCATTCCAATGCTCCAACAGTCTAAGGTCCTGACGGCATCAAGATTGACAGAGGGTCCTTTGCCCTGCATTGGACATTATGGTGTTGATGGACAGTCCATTGCAAAAGACAGGGGACAACTGTCTCCCAGAGGAGTGGAGGATCAGATAAGTAAAAGTGTTTTTACTCTCCCCTAGCCCTTAATGAGCAGTTATTTTCATTCTTTTCTGGAGTTGGGCTTTAATACAACTTCATATATACAGGACCCAGCATCTTCATGAATTCACAAACAAATCACAGAGCATTGGATTAAATTGGAAGTAGACCCTCCTATCTTTTTCAGCCAAGAAAGCTGCCATCTTAGCCTCTGTTTAATCTGCAACTGCCCTGATGCTGCACATGTGATCAGTTATTACACCAGCCGTTGGATGGTTTGACAGTTTGGTTGAGAGCACAACCAACGTGACAGCTAGCATTTCCAGTATGCCGGGAATGTTAACTGTTTTTTGAAACTATCAAAAACTATCAAATCAATGGGTTTACTTTCGATTTAAGTGAACCCATTCACAGAATACAAAGGCTTCTGTAAATGAACAGCAGAGGGGAGGGGCAGGGGCAATGCTCTGTGTGCCACGTGTCAGAGCCTCAGGAGTGTTGTTATAG
The DNA here is from genome assembly GCF_037356315.1 of Lithobates pipiens. Taxonomy (NCBI): domain Eukaryota; kingdom Metazoa; phylum Chordata; class Amphibia; order Anura; family Ranidae; genus Lithobates; species Lithobates pipiens. Next base: position 134,264,221 of record NW_027507686.1, on the reverse strand, counting down.
CTGCACTCCTAGCTCTTGGTAAAATTGTCAGATGAGTAAAGCGATAAGTCCAACAGATGCATGCATTGGACTGAACTCATATTATACCAGCACATTTTACATAATGACTGAATCCCAAGAGTTCAGAATTAAAGTGGTTGTAAACCTCAGACATGAAATATGAACAAAGCATATCCCTCTATACTGTGTACTTATCTCAATCCTGCGCACTAAGTGTAATTTCTGTCCGCTGTCCTCGTTACTCTGCTATCAGCATGAGTCACTTCTGGAAAGTTTTCCTGGCTGATACCGAGAGAAAATTGGTGACAGGTGAGGGAGCTCCACCAGATTGAAAACCATACTTTTGTTCCTTTGTGCTGTGTAAAGGGGGCCAGTGTCAATTCCCTCCAAGCAGCTCTCCTCCCTCTGCTTTTTAGAGCTGAGAAATCCTTCACTGGGTATATGTAGGGGTTTACAACCACTTTAAAGCCTGTGAGAAATCTGGAATTTCTCCATTACAGTGAGGTTGCACTTGCAAGGGTTAACTGCTTGTTTATTCCAGGGGGAGCCCCTAATTGAACCTCTGCTCCCCTGGCAGATGGCACTATTCTTCAGGAGTGGACTGTCCCTCAGCATCATCACATCCAATGCAGGGCTTGATGACATCAACTGAGACCTCTGGAGAATGGTGAGAAGACACTGTGGGGAACAGTCTAGCAGCATGGAAGATTGGGCAGGTAAATCTGCTTTTCTTTGTCCTATAGACATAAACTAGCAGTTAACCCTTGCAATGCAGGCACAGCCCCTCTGCAGGGGAGAATTTTCAAGTTTTCTAGAGTTCAGCTTTAAAATGACTCTGGCACATTTAATTTCACAAAATTGTGCACATACCTCTACGTTGCATTACTACATCTTCAGTAACTTTTCGAAGGCCAGAATTAATGCGGGACTGTATATAGTTGTATGGAGCATGTCGGTGTCCCTGGGTTTGCAGTTGCTGCTTAGCAGCTATTAATCGATTATGTAAAGACTCTTTCTGCTTCTCCAGCTCCCGCACATTCTCCTGCAGTTGTTCAATCATCTCTTCAAGCTCCACATCTTTCCCAGATCTTCTTGAAACTCCAGTCCCTTGCTCTGCTTTCTTTTTGTCCTGCACCAGGCGTATTAACTTGGTGGCCATCCTAGAACAAAAATAGTAACAAACTATATCTTACAAATCCAAACAATAAAAATAATTTGTTAGTTTCAGAGAAATATATTTCTTAGGTATAATGGACTAGAATAAAATAACAACATTACATTAATTAGTATAATCACACAAGGGTGTTTATTTTAATAAAAATATAATGGAATAAAAGGGTTAAATCACTCATGTTGAATTTTATTTGGAAAAGAGGGGTGGGAAAGTTATGCAGCTGATAGCAGATGCATTTACCTAGCCAAAGTAGTTGGAGGTAGGTACATAACCCAAAAAAAGGATCAGGATACCAATAAAACCTTGAACTAGTATTTGTCATAAATATTTCAGGACTCATCATAATGCTAATGACCCTTTTTAAAACGTCTCTGTTTTCTTAGTACAACAAAGAGAAAGAAAACTCAGGATGGCAGAACAACAGGTCCTTGAGAAACAACAAACTATTGAAGCTTTTAGCTCATCTTGTTTATTTTCCAAATGGATGAAGGTCCAAGATAAGAATGTGAAAAAAAGATGAGGATCTTGTGATCTCCAAAAAAAAAAAAACTAAGAGGTTAGAGAAAGATATAATGGACTACAAATCTGGCCATGTTTTTGAGTGCAAACGTTCAATGGCTGATTCCGCAGTCATGAAAAATTCATCAGAACGAGATACGAGTAGTCACCCCCCTCATCCCTTGTCTGATAATAACGATAGAGAACATGTACCTATAAATTTTGATAGGAAAGGAGGAGGTAGGAATACCAATAAGAAAAATAATAGAGATAAAAAGAAGATAAATAAACAGTAAAAAAACAACACAATAACAAACAGTCCCTTGGTTACGATTGGGATTCAGTCCAATCCACCACACAGACATGTGGTTCTATGACCCCTTTCACACCACACCGCCCATAGCGTCGGCGGTAAAACGCCGCTATTTTTAGCAGCGTTTTACCGCCGGATTTGCGGCGCATTTCGGCCGCTAGCGGGCGCTTTTACCCCCGCTAGTGGCCGATAAAGGGTTAAAACCGCTAGCAATACGCCGCAATAGCGGCGTTTTGCCAGCAGTATTAGATCGCTGCCCCATTGATTTCAATGGGGAGCAGCGATGGAGGAGCGGTAAACACACCGCTCCTTCACCGCTCCAAAGAAGCTGCTGGCAGGACTTTTCCTTGACGTCCTGCCAGCGCACCGCTGTAGTGTGAAAGCCCTCAGGCTTTCAGACTACAGACAATGGTGCAGCTTTTTTAGGGCGGATTGCAGGCTCTATTTCTAACGCTATAGCGCCTGCAAAACGCCCTGGTATGAAAGGGGTCTATTGGTCTGGATGCCTCTGGTATAAATGGCCTCTTACAACCATTGCCAGTGGCAATGCCACCCCCTATAGGTCTTGTGAGACCTTTCTACTTATTGATCCTATAATACCACTATTTAATAAGTATAGTCCCCTATCCAGAGATCTGGATATTCACATTAAGGAGGGTGCATGTCCAAGGAATAATGGTAATTTAGCCACTTCAACCACCTCCCTAAGAAAAGGAGAATTATGTATCACCAGTTGATGAAACTTTTTTTTTTTTTTTTTTCCAAATACTTTTTTATTGAAGTTTACAAAGAAAAGTTACAATAGTGTCAAGTAACAAGAATCAATAATGCTTTAACAATATTACAAATATTACAAAGATTAGCCCGTGTAACCAACTCTTGAACGTCACAGAGGGATTAATAAGCTTTGATGAAACTTTTTTACTCAAATCTACAAAGGGAGGGATACAACAACAACAAGAAAAACTAAAACTAGACTAGGAGGAAGACAGTCCAAGATTGAACAAAAAAGAGAGGATAGACATCATATAGGTGACAATACCATAAAACTATTTAACTTAACTTATCTACACATAATCTAACAACAGCAGAATTGATTTTTACTGAAGAAAGGCTTAAGCTTTTCTCCCTTGACAGGCCCAAACAAATTTGATATTTTCAAGGATTTAAAAAAATGCATTTGTTTCCTTCGTTTTCGTTATTATGCCAAGTTAAATACGTCCAATAGTAAGAGTGTAAATCCATTAATAGAGGTTACAGATGGTGATGTTAGCCTCTGCTCTCAACATGAGTAGTGATGGACGAACGTTTCGCCCGGCGGTCGTTTCGCGGCGAATTTCCGACTTTCGCCGTCCGCGGGTTCGAACGCCTTTTTCCGTCGTTCGCCCCGGCGGACTTACGTGTTTAATGTATACAAGAACTTTAACCTTTCGTGACACGTTTATCATGTGTTACAGGACAACCAATTGAGACATGACAGCTCATGGACACTTGGACATTCCCCCTAACCTATAAATACACCCGATCCGGTGGCCATTTTACATTCTTTCTTCTGTCACTGTAGGGAAAGGATCCTGTGTGGAGTAGGGACAGAGAAAACGCTAGCTATTTGGTACACAAAAGTTCTTTTCAGGACTGGTATAGGTGTTAGGTCAGCAGCCTGAGTTTCTTTTGTCAGTTTAGATAAAGGGACAGAGCGCTGTATGCTGCTATTTTAGGGACAGCTCAGCCAGATTAGTCTTTCTTCATCATCATCATCATCATCATCATTAGCTGTTACTATCAGGTCCACAAAAGAGCTATTCCAGCTAATCGTTCCAGCCTACTCTTTTTTGCCAATTTGTATAGGGACAGGCAGGAAGCAGTGTGTCAGGCAGTGAGGATAATTTTAAAGACTTGCTGTTACTATTAGTTCCACAAAGGTTCTTTTCAGGACTGGTATCAGTGGTACGGTAATAGGCTTGTACACGTATAATATTCTTTCTTCCAAATATAGAAAGAATATTATACTTGACTGCTGCCCTTCTGCTGCAGTCTGCTAATCATTCACAACTCACTTGTTCCACAAAGCTCTTTATCAGGACTGGTAACTTGGTCTGTCTAGGGTGCTACGGTACATAGGCTTGGGTGCGGTACAGTCTGCTGTTCTGTAAGGACCGCTATCGGTCCACAATACATAGGGTTGCCGTGCACTACTGCTGACCGCTGCCCTATACTGCAGCAGTCCTTCATTGGTATAGGGACTGACGTACAGTCTGCTAATCACTAACACACAACCTGCTTGGTCCACAAAAGTTCTTATAAGGACTGGTAACTTGGTATAGGGTGCTACGGTACATAGGCCTGAGTGCGTTACAGTCTGCTGTTCTGTAAGGACCGCTATCGGTCCACAATACATAGGGTTGCCGTGCACTACTGCTGACCGCTGCCCTATACTGCAGCAGTCCTTCAGCGGTATAGGGACTGACGCACAGTCTGCTAAACACTAACACACAACCTGCTTGGTCCACAAAAGTTTTTATAAGGACTGGTAACTTGGTATAGGGTGCTACGGTACATAGGCCTGAGTGCAGTACAGTCTGCTGTTCTGTAAGGACCGCTATCGGTCCACAATACATAGGGTTGCCGTGCACTACTGCTGACCGCTGCCCTATACTGCAGCAGTCCTTCATTGGTATAGGGACTGACGTACAGTCTGCTAATCACTAACACACAACCTGCTTGGTCCACAAAAGTTCTTATAAGGACTGGTAACTTGGTATAGGGTGCTACGGTACATAGGCCTGAGTGCGTTACAGTCTGCTGTTCTGTAAGGACCGCTATCGGTCCACAATACATAGGGTTGCCGTGCACTACTGCTGACCGCTGCCCTATACTGCAGCAGTCCTTCAGCGGTATAGGGACTGACGCACAGTCTGCTAAACACTAACACACAACCTGCTTGGTCCACAAAAGTTTTTATAAGGACTGGTAACTTGGTATAGGGTGCTACGGTACATAGGCCTGAGTGCAGTACAGTCTGCTGTTCTGTAAGGACCGCTATCGGTCCACAATACATAGGGTTGCCGTGCACTACTGCTGACCGCTGCCCTATACTGCAGCAGTCCTTCATTGGTATAGGGACTGACGTACAGTCTGCTAATCACTAACACACAACCTGCTTGGTCCACAAAAGTTCTTATAAGGACTGGTAACTTGGTATAGGGTGCTACGGTACATAGGCCTGAGTGCGTTACAGTCTGCTGTTCTGTAAGGACCGCTATCGGTCCACAATACATAGGGTTGCCGTGCACTACTGCTGACCGCTGCCCTATACTGCAGCAGTCCTTCAGCGGTATAGGGACTGACGCACAGTCTGCTAAACACTAACACACAACCTGCTTGGTCCACAAAAGTTTTTATAAGGACTGGTAACTTGGTATAGGGTGCTACGGTACATAGGCCTGAGTGCAGTACAGTCTGCTGTTCTGTAAGGACCGCTATCGGTCCACAATACATAGGGTTGCCGTGCACTACTGCTGACCGCTGCCCTATACTGCAGCAGTCCTTCATTGGTATAGGGACTGACGTACAGTCTGCTAATCACTAACACACAACCTGCTTGGTCCACAAAAGTTCTTATAAGGACTGGTAACTTGGTATAGGGTGCTACGGTACATAGGCCTGAGTGCGTTACAGTCTGCTGTTCTGTAAGGACCGCTATCGGTCCACAATACATAGGGTTGCCGTGCACTACTGCTGACCGCTGCCCTATACTGCAGCAGTCCTTCAGCGGTATAGGGACTGACGCACAGTCTGCTAAACACTAACACACAACCTGCTTGGTCCACAAAAGTTTTTATAAGGACTGGTAACTTGGTATAGGGTGCTACGGTACATAGGCCTGAGTGCAGTACAGTCTGCTGTTCTGTAAGGACCGCTATCGGTCCACAATACATAGGGTTGCCGTGCACTACTGCTGACCGCTGCCCTATACTGCAGCAGTCCTTCATTGGTATAGGGACTGACGTACAGTCTGCTAATCACTAACACACAACCTGCTTGGTCCACAAAAGTTCTTATAAGGACTGGTAACTTGGTATAGGGTGCTACGGTACATAGGCCTGAGTGCGTTACAGTCTGCTGTTCTGTAAGGACCGCTATCGGTCCACAATACATAGGGTTGCCGTGCACTACTGCTGACCGCTGCCCTATACTGCAGCAGTCCTTCAGCGGTATAGGGACTGACGCACAGTCTGCTAAACACTAACACACAACCTGCTTGGTCCACAAAAGTTTTTATAAGGACTGGTAACTTGGTATAGGGTGCTACGGTACATAGGCCTGAGTGCAGTACAGTCTGCTGTTCTGTAAGGACCGCTATCGGTCCACAATACATAGGGTTGACGTGCACTACTGCTGACCGCTGCCCTATACTGCAGCAGTCCTTCAGCGGTATAGGGACTAAGAGTTTTGTCACAGGGTGATTTAAAAAATGACAGGCAGAGGAAGAGGCAGGCCCTTCCGCAGGGGTGGTAGGGGTAGGGCAGGAGCAACAGCCTTGAGCCAAAGTGGGAAGTTGCAGAAGGTGCGTTCAATTACTTTAAAGGACGCACCAGACTTGGTTGAGTGGCTCACTCAGCCTTATTCTTCTGCACCCTCCTCATCCTCTCGATCTGCACCCTCTTCTTCACTCTCTGCTATGTGCACCCCCAAAGACACTACCACCAACAACACCACCACCACCACATACCTTCCGCTTGAGTGCAAATGGGGGCCTTCATGCTCCAGTGTTTTAATAGGGACCCCCGTATAAAAAGCATGAGGGTCAAGGACCAGTACTGGGTGGCAACGTACTTAGATCCCCGGTACAAACACAAAATGGCGGAAATGTTACCGCCGTCGCAGAGGGCTGTCAGAATGCAGCACTTCCAGGCCTTGCTTCGAGAAATGCTGCATTCTGCTTTTGCGTGCGCTGGCAGAGGAGCAATTCCCACTCCCAGAGAAGGATTTGCGGGTACCAATCCAACAGCGCCTGCAAGAAGAGGCCGGTTTGAAGATGTGTTGGTGACTTCGGATATGAGGTCATTCTTTCAGCCGACCCATCGACAGGTGTCATCCGGATCCAGCATCAGGGAACGCCTAGACCGTCAGGTGTCCGACTACATTGGGTTAACGGCCGATGTGGACGCTCTGAGGAGTGATGAACCCCTAGACTACTGGGTGGGCAGGCTTGACCTCTGGCCAGAGCTTGCCCAATTTGCAATCGAACTGTTGGCTTGCCCCTCATCCAGTGTCCTGTCCGAAAGGACGTTCAGCGCAGCAGGGGGGATTGTGACCGATAAGCGTACTCGCCTAGCTCACGACAGTGTTAACTACCTCACATTTCTAAAAATGAATGAGGCATGGATCTCGGAGGAATTCAACACATGTGATCAGTAGACCATGTATATGTCTATAAACAATTTTTGGAATCAAGCACACAGACCTTCTTAATTCATTTGGCTCACTTCCCTGACCCAAAAAAGCACACCGTACTATATGCCCCTACCCTCCTCTTTGAAGAGGTTGAGCGGTGTCATATTTCTACTGGGGCTGCTTATTATGAGGGGTTCCCACCATCCCTGTGCTGTGCTGACTTCCTCCTGGGTGTTCTTATTATGAGGGGCTCCCACCATCCCTGTGCTGTGCTGACTTCCTCCTGGGGGTTCTTATTATGAGGGGATCACACCATCCCTGTGCTGTGCTGACTTCCTCCTGGGGCTGCTTACGGTGCTGCTGTCAGCGCTGTATGTCACGGAGCTGCTGTCAGCGCTGTATGTCACGGAGCTGCTGTCAGCGCTGTATGTCACGGAGCTGCTGTCAGCGCTGTATGTCACGGAGCTGCTGTCAGCGCTGTATGTCACGGAGCTGCTGTCAGCGCTGTATGTCACGGAGCTGCTGTCAGCGCTGTATGTCACGGAGCTGCTGTCAGCGCTGTATGTCACGGAGCTGCTGTCAGCGCTGTATGTCACGGTGCTGCTGTCAGCGCTGTATGTCACGGAGCTGCTGTCAGCGCTGTATGTCACGGAGCTGCTGTCAGTGCTGTATGTCACGGAGCTGCTGTCAGCGCTGTATGTCACGGAGCTGCTGTCAGCGCTGTATGTCACGGAGCTGCTGTCAGCGCTGTATGTCACGGTGCTGCTGTCAGCGCTGTATGTCACGGAGCTGCTGTCAGCGCTGTATGTCACGGAGCTGCTGTCAGCGCTGTATGTCACGGAGCTGCTGTCAGCGCTGTATGTCACGGTGCTGATGTCAGTGCTCTGTATTACGGTGCTGCTGTCAGTGCTCTGTATCTCCTGCACCCTCTTGTTTGCCTACCCTGGTCCCTGACCTTCCCTCTCCTCCATTGCCTTCATTAGCTCCATAGTCCTGAATTGTCAGAACAATTTCCCAAATAAAAAAAAAATGCTTGTAGTTATCGATCCCAAATTCACCTCATACATGTATTATGCTATTGTCCAGGTGGTGGGACTACGTGCTACCCCCTAATAATTACCCCGTGGCCGCAAATTCGACCTAAAGGTTTGCGAAATTCGCCTCCCATTGAAGTCAATGGAGCCCGCGGCGAACGGTCGTTTTCGCGAACGTTTGTGTCCGTTCGCGTTTCGCGTTCGCGAAACGTCCCGTCGGAAGTTCGTCCATCACTAAACATGAGGTATTACAGGTCCTCCAAGAACTATGGGCAGAGGGTTATATTGAAAGTGAGGACAATATCCCTTTCAAAAGCCAGATTAGACATACTGGTTTTAAACCTCCATCTATATTTAATCCAACAAACTCTAAAGAGTCCACATATCGAAACATTTTATCAGACCGTCTATAGAGATTTTATGGAGTTGTGTGATGCCCCAATTAGTATGAAATTCCAGAACTTGAGTTTTGATGAATGCCAGGCCCTTAAAAATGTAACGACTAATAGAGATATTATAATTAAACAGGCGGACAAAGTAGATAGTTTGGTGGTCCAAGATAGACTAGATTACCTCCGAGAGGCCCATAGTTTATTATCAGAAGTGAATACTTATTTAAGACTCCCCTATGATCCTCTTCCTCTTTTCCAACGGGGATTGGTTAATCTCGTTAAGGCAGCATATAGGGATGGTGTACTGACTATCAAAGAGAAATGTTTTCTGCTTCCAAAGGTGTTTAGTACTCCCCACTTCTAGCACCTGCCGAAGGTGTATAAATCACTCATTGACCCTCCAGGGAGACCTATCATTGCTAGTACGAATAGTTTCACGAGTGGTCTATCAATAAATATATATATATATATATATATATATATATATATATATATATATATATACACACATACCACTTGTTACAACCGATGGTTACTTAATTAACATCATATATCAAAGATTTGAGTTATGTTATTGATATTTTAAAGGGCTACTCTTGGCAAGAAAACTATAAGTGGGCTGACTGTACACATCAATACCTCATGATGTGGGTATTGCTGCTGTACAGTATTTTTTAAGCAAAAATGGGGAGATGAAGTGTCTACGTCATAACTATTTTATGTTTTTAGATCTTTTTTAGCTGAAATGCAAAGATACTGCTATAGGGGCCAATTTTGTCCCCATATATGCAAGTTTGACCCTCTATATTTGTCCTGTTTACCATTATCACTGAAAGTAAAAGTAAAAGAAAAGCCCAAATTTTGGGTTGTCCCCTGTAAGGCTACATATACACTAGCCTACCCTGACCGTGGGAAAACACAAAACGTGGAAAAACCTTTTCTGCCACAATATGCGTTTTCCCGCTGCCGGCGGTCAAAACATTCCTATCCTAAATGTGACTCTTCCATGTTCAGTAGAGGGAAGTTTAACCTCACCTAAACATGGCAGCTCATAAGCACTGCTAAAAGCCTATGTGTACATGGACACATAGGCTTTTTATGGAGTTGAGTTTAAGAGATTTGGCAAAAAAACGCCAAAAGCAACTTAAGCTTAAGTTTAGGAGCTGCCAGTGTACATGAACCCTTATAATAGAGGGAAATTTTTCCAATTGGGACACTAGGTCCCCAAGGAATTCCCTTAATTTGTAGGGATTTTCTCTCACTTCCTGTTTGGCTGCGGGATGGGAAGTTAAGGGAAATCTCTGCAATGGGACCTAGATGGCGAAAAAAAAAAAAAAATACATAGTTCTACTTTAAGCAATTCCAATTTGTTTCTTCTGTATGAGACTAGGCCAACCTCTTTCCTGACAATTTAGGTTATACCCTGCCCATGCTGAAATTTCAGAGTACATGCTGATCCAGTGGAGTGAAGTGCAATCTCTCGCTGTAGGCATATGCACTTCAGACCATGGCTTCAACAAGAGACATCAGACTGCGGGCATGGCACAAGAGATGGTCAGATTGCAGACATGGCACAAGGGCGGGGCTGATATGAAAACACACACAGGCAGACAGACTCTGACACCATAAACTAGAAGCAGTTTGATTCCCCTACCTTCCACGGAGATGAAATGGAGAAATCTTCATCTGTGGTAGTACCAGTACCACTTGCGAACCTCCTGGGGCTTCTGCAGACCTTGGCCCCTCCCCGGGTCTACCTTGGCTCCTTCCTGGGATCCCCCACATCCCACATGCCCTCCAGTTTAGTGGCAATAGTCTCTGTGTGCTGCTGAACTGGAGGTGTTCCTGATCCTCTTTGCTACCATCCAGGCGGGAGAGGTTATTGTTTCAGGATCCAATGATCCTCGTCTCTAGTGCTGAAGTGAGAGGGGCAGTGTCTTCAATCCAAGGGTGTCTCTCTCTGCCCTGCATCTAGCAGACGAGGAGTGCAGTAGCAGGGCTGGGACTCGAGTCAGGAGAGGCGAGCTGGTAAAGGGCTGGGGGCTGTTCTTCACCGGCTGTCAGTGTGGTGAACAGGGTACAGGAGCGAGAGCAGGGTTGGCCCCAGGCGCTAGGATAAGCACCTCGTGGGGAACACCTGCCATTGTCTCCCCATCTCCTGGTGCCCTCAGGTGGCTGGCTTATGCGGTTGCTGGCCCCGATTTATGTCATGATAGGAACAATTATTATGGAAGTGTCAATATGTTGATTGTTAATGTATGTGTCTCCTATCTTTAGGTCTCCTGAAGAAGTGACAAGTCACAGTGAGGCTCAAGGCACAATGGATGGACAGGCACGGATAGATGATGTCCCTGGAAAGCAATGCGTTTCATGAGCATGAGCGCTGCAGATGACACGGCAGCCGCATCTCATTTTTCAAGCTCTCCAGTGACATTATATATTCCGTGCCTGTCTATCCACTGCGCCTCAAACCTCGCTTTGAGTTGTCTCCACAGTGGCCGACCTCTTCACAAAAAGTGGTGCTGTAGCGAGCCCAGCACTTTTCCTCCTCCAGATTGGACTGCCAACTGATGACCAGATCTCTCCCTCCCCCTTGCTGGGACTTATCCATGCCTGATTATGACTTCACAAATGTGAGTTGCCTGTAATAAGTGTCTATTAAACTTGTCTTATAACTGCACCCAGAGGCGCCTCTCTCCTTGTGTTTGTTTACTGTCAGAATAAAGCCATTGTGTTGCTGGCTCTTTACTTTTTAAGGTGGTGCCTAGATTTTGGGCAGGTTATCCAGGCCTGATTTAGTAAACTATGCTGCTTTTGTGAATATGCCCAAACCAATACCCGTTCACAGTCAAGGGTTTCTTTTATATCTTTTGTTTATTTTTTTCCTTTCATAATAAAATACTGTATATGTGAAGGTAAGGAATGAAAAAAAAAAAAAAAAAAAAGAGAGAGAAGATCATAATAAAATAAACAAACAATTCAATTCCACTGGCACCCAACTGTTCAGCCCCACTTTTCTCCCGCAGCTTGGCAGGCTCAGAGTGGAGAATGCAAGAGACTCTTGGAAGCTTCTGTTGACATAACCAATACAAGAGAGAACTTCTAATATAATGGAAACCCATTGAGGCTCTAAGTGAGGTTACAGGGTTGATTAAAATCCCTTGCCAATAGTCACTGTACTTACACTGTGGATGGATGGACAGGAATGCGGCAGCTAAAGGAACAATGTGCTTGAGCACATCATCCTGTACCTCCTGTGTCAAAAGAGACAAAAACTGACAACTAAGGCATTTGCAAGAAACATACTAAAATTAACGTTAACATACACTTTAGGGTGGACTTGCAAATAGGCACAGAAATTTCACAAAAACATGCTTAACAATAACCAAGCATGTGGCTGTTGAGTTCCAGCACCAACACTTGAATAGTTACAATATTAATATAAAAAGTGAAGTAAAACACCCCATTTCCTTTTTTTTTTTTTGGAAAGAGCACATTTTTTTTTAAATTTGCTCATCTAAAATTGCTTATCTATGTCTTCATATTACACAGGGGGAAAACATGGGTGAAAAGGGAAAGAAATAACTGCTAGAGGATGATTTAGCAGATTTTTTATTTTATTTTTGTGTTACTATGTTACACTCCTGTGTCACTTTTAGATTAAATTCCCTAATGCCGCGTACACATGATCGGAATTCTCATTGGAAAAAGCGCTGAGGGTTTTCCTGACGGAATTCTGCTCAAGCTGTCTTGGCTTAACAATCCAACTTGTACATGATCCTTTTATTTTCATGCAAACGCATACATTTACAAGCATGCATGTGTTATAATCCTTGGTGTGCCACACATCTATCAGCCTAATGCTGCGTACACACGATCAAACTATCCGGCGGAAAAGTCCGGCGCCCGTGTGTGGGCTCCGGCTGACTTTTTTCTACCCAAAGAAAGTAGTTTTGACTCAAAAACTGTCCGCCAGACTCACATTCCAGCGGACCATACGGCCGCGTGTATGCTAGTCCGCCATACTTTTGAAATGAACGGACTTTCCAGCACGGAGAAAAGTCCGTTCATTTTGAGCGAGGCTCCAGGTAGACGGGACTAGTGAAGGAAGTCAATATCGCCGCCTTCGGCCGTGAGATTGACATGCCACTGGCCCCGTCACCTGGTATGGAGGTCCCCCCCAGGTCCATATTAGTGCCTTATCTGAGCATGCAACCCGGCCGGTCAGGAAAGGGGGTGGGGACAAGCGTGTGCCCCCGCCCCCCCATCCTGAGCCGTACCAGGGCGCGTGCCCTCAACATGGGGGGGGTGCTTTGGGGAAGGAAGGGCCTCTTCCCCACAACCCTGGCCATTGGTTGCCGGGGTCTGCAGGAGGGGGGCTTATCGGAATCCAAGAGCCCCCTTTAATAAGGGGGCCCCCAGATCCCAGCCCCCCACCCTATGTGAATGAGTATGGGGTACCCCTACCCATTCACCTGTGAAAAAAATGTAAATAAAACACAACACAAGGGTTTAAAATAATTTATTGCACAGCTCCGGGGGTCTTCTTCCGTCTGGGAGGGTCTTCTCGCCAGACTCCTCTGCTATCTTCTGCTCTTTTACTAGCTCTTTTACTAGCAGAGGAGCATGGCTTTCTTCTCCGTCACCGCCGCCCGGGGGTCTTCTTCCGACTTCAGAGGTCTTGTCCCACTCTTCGGGGGTCTTGTCCCTACGCTAGTCCCTGGAGCCGTGTTCAAAATGAATGGACTTTCCTCCGTGTGTGGGCAAGTCCGTTCATTTCAAAAGTACGGCGGATAGTCCGCCGGACCTAGTCCACCGGAAAGGTCTGGTGTGTGGGCAGGTCCGCTCGTTCGGAAATTTGGCGGACTTTCCGGCGGTTTGTCCGCCAGACTATGTCCGCCGGATAGTCTGATCGTGTGTACGCGGCATAAAATGTAAGCCTTGCCAACAGGCGTAGCACAGCAAGATTCTCTGTTGTGGCTATTCACAGCCCATCTGTGATAAAATTCTAGGCTCTAGGGCAGTGATGGTAAACCTTGGCACCCCAGATGTTTTGGAACTACATTTCCCATGATGCTCGTGCACCCTGCAGTGTAGTTGAGCATCATGGGAAATGTAGTTCCAAAACATCTGGAGTGCCAAGGTTCGCCATCACTGCTCTAGGGTGTTATGGTAAAGCACTGAAGTACATTTTCCATTTAAAGTGCAAACCCCCAAAAACAAACTTTTCTTTTTTTTTTTTTTCTCTTTTGGCACCTATTAACAATTGGAAATGTTGTGTCATTGGTTTATTCTGTTCAATAAAAAAAAAAAAAAAAAAACTGCTGATTATGCCAGGAATTCGTTATTGTCCACTCTGTAATTATTTAACACATTGTTATAATTTCTGCCTATTTTACCTCTGAACTACAAACCCCACCAAGTTATAAACGAAAGGGGGAGATGTTATGTGGTCCTCACATGCATCCTGTCCTTAGATGACCAACACCAGGGTAAGTTGAAATGCATTACATTTTCGTTCCTAGGTTTAAATACACTTTAAAATATGAAACATTATCAATCAGTATTTTATATATTTAAATGTAAAAAAAATATATATATAATAATAATCAGCATGTAGTGTAGCGATTTAGGCTCAGTTCACATATATGCGATTCGGGTGCATTTTGAACCACATCCAATTCGCATAACATGTGAACCAGACCGGCTTTCAATTTAGTAGGTTCACATGTAGGCAGGATAAATGCGGTGCAAATTAAAAAAAGGGTCTTGTGTGTTTTTCAGTCCGGTTCCGGTGCGATTTAAGTGTCAAACTCGCACCTGAACTGCTGAATGGAAGCCGCATCGGACTCTGCGCAGAAACCGGCTCTGCATATATATTTACCCAGCCTTAGTGTATTTAATGATACTAGTTAGTATGAAGACTCTATTATAATGTTCCTGACATTTTTCAAATCTGCCAAACTAACTCCCTCACAGCACTGTGCCTTATTTGCTTTACAATAGCTGCTTGAGTATAGGTAAGCATCTAACATTTTGTGGCCATATTTGAAAAATACTGCAGCTGGCATATGTAACTAGGACCACTCCTTTTCTCCAATTAACACAAAGATGAAAAGGAATGTGAAAGTCAGCAAAATGGGACTATGGGAATGAAATAATACTTTGCAGACTTTGATAGAACTATTACTGCCTGTGAAAGGACCCTTTGAAGATAATTGAAAACACTGGGAAGCAATCTGCTTTATAGCACTGACAAATAACAGTTTCCTAAGGCTTATCATTTAAGTGTGGTAAAATAGGGAAAGAGAAAGAAATATATAAACCATATTTGGTCCATATGTAGTGGACGTTTCATTGTTAGTACATGCCTAGCCTTGCATGACAAGCTGTGTGTTGCTGGATGGAACGGCGTTACACGGACACAAAGGGCTAGGTCTTTTATTTTAAGATATGTGGTGGACCGCAAAGAACTTGCTTATAAACAGGGGTGTTAGAAGGATTTTGGGCATTTCCACCTTTTGTGTGAAGTGTAAATGTAGATTATAAAGAAATGAAGAACAGATTTCATGTGGTCCCAAACCAATAAATGACGCTAAGCCTCCCCAATATAAAGAAAGTAATGGAGAAGCGTAGCTGCATATTGTTGGTATACCTACATATCCAACTGTTTTATAATGTGCTATGCAAAATAAGCTAAAGAAACAAATAAGAAATCCTGTCTATGCTATACCATAGAGGGAGCCTGGTAAATACAGATTACAACTGAAAATCAAACAGATAGTGTTTAGATCTGCAAGGAACACAAGGATTAAACAATATCTTTTTATTTTTTTTATTTTACTCAAAAAAAGTTTCTAAACCACTGATGTATCTACTACTACTAGAGGTATAGACAGGGTCAAGGTGAATTTGAGGTTGCTGAAATGAAACTCAACACAGGAGAAAAAAAAAAAAAAAAACACATGGTTAGTCATACCAGTAGTGGTATTTCTGAAAAATAAAGATCATTCTAATTTATAAGAGGGTATCAGATCGTGCACTTCATTTGTTGCTATAAGCAACTATTGTAGCATAGTCTGAAAAAACTAGTACATCCTTGGCCAAAAGAATACCTTCTTTACAGCTAGAAGTTCCCTATGACTGGCCGATTGCTCTGCTTCCTCTGGGTCCCATATTCCCAGGCCTGCAGACTCTCTGAAAGGGCTCCCATCTCCATTAACTGGCATCTGTGGTGACTTTGCAAAGGGAAGACTGTGCCCAAAGCCAACCTTCTTCTCAGATTCTGTGGTTCTTCCCACCGAGAGAGATCCACAGAATTTACTCTGGACAGCCTTACCAATGCATTCCAGTTTCTGGAATGCATCTCAGCCAAGACCACGTCTTGAAAAGAAGCCTTCATTATCCCATAATCTGCATGACTTGTCTCTGTTAGAAATCTCCTGTAGAGTTTTTATCGTTTTAATCAAGATCTTTTTAAACACCTTCTCTTTTGTGGGAAAGATCTTTTTCTGGACTCTATTTTATATTTAGAATGACAAGTGTCAAACTTGTCTTGTCTGAACTGATTCTCCAACCTAACTCCTGAAAAAGTATAGAGAATCCTCTGAAGGTCCTGTGCCAGTTGCTCTTTGTGCTGGGAAAAAAATAGGAAACTGTCCAGATAAGAAATCATCTAAATTAAACGTAACTGAAACAAGCCAACACTTCTGCAGGAATTCTGGTGAAGATCCTGGGTACTGTAGACCTTGCTGGGTCTGAATAGCAAACCTTAAAGTGGAACATTAGTCAGAAAATGAAGTCCTGCTCGATCCACCTCTTGCTGGTAAAACACTAAAAATAAAATCCAGTAATTCAGTGGGGCTGATTTACTAAAGGCAAATAGTCTGTGCACTGCAAGTGCAGTTGCTTTAGATCTGAGGGATTGCTGTAAATGCAAAAAAAATTAATAAAAATAAAAAAAACAGCATTTTTGCTTGCACGTGACTGAATGATAGAAATCAGCAGAACTTTTCCTCAGATCTAGCACAACAGCACTTGAAGTGCACAGGCTATTTGCTTTTAGAATAGTAAATCAACCCCAGTTGGTTTCCATTTTCTAGCATTGCCAAATTTGTAGAGGCCGATCTGCTGGCAGCTTTAGGCTGGGTTCACACTGCTCCGGGGGGGAGATCCAGATGTGATTCGCACCGCACTGCAGTGCAAATCACATCGGATCTCTGTAGCGATGCGAGTTCAGCCATACAGATAGTATGGCTGAATTTGCATCGCTCCTGCAGCAAACCCGCACGGGACCCTTTTTTTGGTCCGCAGCAGAATCGGATCGCATGGGTGTTCACACCATGCGATCCGATTCCTGTGCGAGTGTGCAGATCGCACTGCGATATGCGGACGGATCTGGGGGTGTCATTAAGATTTCATTGACACTCCCAGCAGTCCGCATAGGGCAGTGTGAACTGCCGGTGGGAGTCATGCGATGCGGGAAAACGCTGCTGATTCGCGGCGTTCCCGCATCGCTATAGTGTGAACCTAGCCTGGTGCTGCATGTCATCAGTTATGAAATCAGCCATTTGATGGTTAGACAGTTTGGTTGAGGACACAAACAAATGTTACAGTTAGCAATCCTGGCATTCCAGAAACATAAGTGTTTTTTGCAACCGTTATATCAATGTGTTTAGTTTATCTTTATGATTTAATGCTGTTCAGGGGCTCCGGGTTCTGAGAAAATGGCAGCCTCCAGCAAGAAGAAACAGGAGCAATGCTGTTGGCAATTTACAGCACACACTAATTTTTGTAGCATAATCATTAATTTGGAATGTATGTTCCTTGCTTAAGAACATTTTTTTTTTTATCAAGTTGTTATGGGTAAAGTTCCACTTTAAAGTGGAGTTCCACTCAAAAGTAGATACTCTGCTTATCCGTCTCCTCCCCCCCTCTGGTGCCACATTTGGCACCTTTCATCAGGGAGGAAGGATGAGCAGGTACCTGTTTTTGACAGGTACCTGTCCCCACTTCCATCGGACCTTGCCGCAGCAGGGTACATCAGAAGTTTGACCCCTCCTTCTCCCTGTCATCGATCAATCAGAAAGCACAGGGCGCTCTGCGCATGCGCATAAGGGAATAGGGAATCGGCTTTGAAGCTGCCACTGCCAGTTTCCCTTACGGGTTATGGCCGTGGCTGCATCCGAGAGCCGATGGAAACATCGGCTGGGGTGCTGACATTGCTAGATTCCAGAACAGGTAAGTGCCCTAATATTAAAAGTCAGCAGCTACAGCATGTATTTTTACAGAATACTCATGTATCATGTGCAACTTAAATACTTGTTCTGTCTTCTTAAGTTTATAATCATTCTGACTTCCAAGAAGGTTTTTGTACTAAAAAACAGGGGAGTAAAAACCTAGTGATTGTCGTTTCTCTGGAACCAGACTAATGACCTGCTAGTTTACCAAGTGAGCAATCAGTTTCTTCATAGCTACCTCCTTCCTCTCAGCAGATTGGTAATAAATAAATGCTGGGAAAGACTTCTAAAAATTCTAGAACCATGGTACACATATGGATGCCAGAGCCGGTCCTAAAGAGAAAGCAAAATCATCCCAAACTTTTCTGAGAAGTGGCTCAGCCTTCCTATCCATCTTTCAACAGTTGGGACAGAGCTGCATCTAATCCCGGACATTTAAAAAAACAATTCCTCTTTCTTACTATCAAAGAGAAAACATCTCTTAAGTGTCCTAGACATGAATGACTTCTTCTCTGTCTACCTCTATACTGTTAGAATCATATCCTTAAGAGTCTAATGTACAGGAAACACTTTACCCTTACATTCCTGCAAACCCTACAATTCATCATGGGCGGCCAGGATCGGTTGTGACTCCTCAATCTGCTCAGACATGTAAATAGCTTTCAAAAGTTTATCAATCTCATCTTCCAGAAAAACTCACTCCACTCTCATCTTCCCTTTCTAAATCAGATCTCCTTCCGAGGAGCAGAGCTAGACTGGGACAAAAATTTGGCCCTGGATTTCATGCAGACTGGCCCACTTTAATGCAATAAAATGCTGCCCCCCCCAACAAAAAAAAAGGCACTTTTAGGCTAAAAAATAGTGCCTGTAAAGCACCAGAAAGACGCTTCCCCTGCAGACCCAGTGTGGTGGTTTGTTAAAAAAAAAAAAAAAAGTCCTGCAAGCAGCATCTTTGGGGCGGTGAAGAAGCAGTGTATACACTGCTCCTGCCCATTTAACCACTTTCAGACCGGACCATTTTGCTGATAAATGACCAGAGGTCTTTTTACAATTTGGCACTGCGCTGCTTTAACTGGTAATTGCGCGGTCATGCAATGTTGTACCCAAACAAAATTTGCGTCCTTTTCTTTCCACAAATAGAGCTTTCTTTTGATGGTATTTGATTGCCTCTGCGATTTTTATTTTTTGCGATATAAACGGAAAAAGACCACAAATTTTGAAAAAAAATGATATTTTCTACTTTTTGTTATTAGAAAAATCCAATAAACTCAATTTTAGTCATACATTTAGGCCAAAATTTATTCAGCCACATGTCTTTGGTAAAAAAAAAAGTCAATAACTGTATATTTATTGGTTTGCGCAAAAGTTGTCACATCTACAAACTAAGGTACGTTTTCTGGAATTTACGCAGCTTTTAGTTTACGACTGCCTATCTCATTTCTTGAGGTGCTAAAATGGCAGGGCAGTACAAAACCCCCCCCCAATGACCCCATTTTGGAAAGTAGACCCCCTAAGGAAATTGATAAGTGGCATGTTGAGCCCATTGAATATTTTATTTTTTTGCCTCAAGCGATTGAATAATGACAAAACAATTTTTTTCTTTTTTTTTTTTTACACAAAGTTGTCACTAAATGATATATTGCTCACACATGCTATGGGCATATGTGAAATGACACCCCAAAATAAATTCTGCTGCTTCTCCTGAGTACGGGGATACCACATGTGTGGGATTTTTTGGGAGCCGCGTACGGGGCCCCGAAAGCCAATAACCGCCTTCAGGTTTTCTAAGGGCGTAAATATTTGACTTCACTCCTCACTACCTATTACAGTTTTGAAGGCCATAAAATGCCAAGATGGCACAAAACCCCCACAAATTACCCCATTTTAGAAAGTAGACACCCCAAGCTATTTGCTGAGAGGCATGTTGAGTCCATGGAATATTTTATATTTTGCCACAAGTTGCGGGAAAATTACAAACTTTTTTTTTTTTATTTTTTTTTTTCACAAAGTTGTCACTAAATGATATATTGCTCACGCATGCCATGGGCATATGTGAAATGACACCCCAAAATAAATTCTGCTGCTTCTCCTGAGTACGGGGATACCACATATGTGGGACTTTTTGGGAGCCTAGCCGCGTACGGGGCCCCGAAAACCAAGCACCGCCTTCAGGCTTTCTAAGGGCGTTACAGTTTTGAAGGCCATAAAATGCCAAGATGGCACAAACGCCCCCCAAATGACCCCATTTTGGAAAGTAGACACCCCTAAATTTAGGGGTACACTAGTGAGACTAGGTAATAAATGGCGGGTGCCCTGAAACTATAAAAAAATAACTAACCAACCAGCGTCACCTGTAACCGTTATATGGTGATCACTGGTGAAAGGGTTAACTAGGGGGCAATCAGGGGGCTTTATGCGGTAGTATATGGGGGTCCCTGGCGCTATAAAAAGCTGCGGCGAACCTAAATACCTACCTGCCTAACTAGCGTCACCTGTGACACTAATACAGCGATCAGAAAAATGATCGCTTATTAGGCTGGGTTCACACTGGAGCGATGCAGGAACGCCACAAATCCGCGGCGGGTTCCCGCATCGCATGCCTCCCGGCGGCAGTTCACACTGCCCTATGCGAACTGCTGGGAGTGTCAGTGAAATGTTAATGACACCCCCAGATCAGTTCGCATATCGCAGTGCGATCTGCAAACTCGGATCGCATGGTGTGAACACCCATGCGATCCGATTCTGCTGCGGACCAAAAAAAGGGTCCCGTGCGAGTTTGCGGCGGGTGCGACACGAATTCAGCCATACTATCTGTATGGCTGAACTCGATTCGCACAGAGATCGGATGTGATTTGCACTGCAGTGCGGTGCGAATCACATCCGTTCTCAAACCGCTGCAATGTGAACCCAGCCTTAGTGACACTGGCGACGGGGGGTGATCACGGGGTTAAACCTTTATTGGGGGGTTAGGGGGGTACCTTAGAACTAAAGGGGGCTAACCCTAACTGCCCTAACAGTTATTACAGTCACAAATGACACCCGCCGGGTGATCAGGGGGTTAAACCTTTATTAGGTAATAAATGGCGGGTGCCCTGAAACTATAAAAAAAATAACTAACCAACCAGCGTCACCTGTAACAGCTATATGGTGATCACTGGTGAAAGGGTTAACTAGGGGGCAATCAGGGGGCTTTATGCGGTAGTATATGGGGGTCCCTGGCGCTATAAAAAGTTGCGGCGAACCTAAATACCTACCTGCCTAACTAGCGTCACCTGTGACACTAATACAGCGATCAGAAAAATGATCGCTTATTAGGCTGGGTTCACACTGGAGCGATGCGGGAACGCCACGAATCCGCGGTGGGTTCCCGCATTGCATGCCTCCCGGCGGCAGTTCACACTGCCCTATGCGAACTGCTGGGAGTGTCAGTGAAATGTTAATGACACCCCCAGATCAGTTCGCATATCGCAGTGCGATCTGCAAACTCGGATCGCATGGTGTGAACACCCATGCGATCCGATTCTGCTGCGGACCAAAAAAAGGGTCCCGTGCGAATTTGCGGCGGGTGCAGCGGGTGCGGCGCGAATTCAGCCATACTATCTGTATGGCTGAACTCGAATCGCACAGAGATCGGATGTGATTTGCACTGCAGTGCGGTGCGAATCACATTCGTTCTCATAAACCGCTGCAATGTGAACTCAGCCTTAGTGACACTGGCGACGGGGGGTGATCACGGGGTTAAACCTTTATTGGGGGGGTTAGGGGGGCACATTAGAACTAAAGGGGGCTAACCCTAACTGCCCTAACAGTTATTACAGTCACAAATGACACCAATGCAAAAAAAAAAATGCAATTGGTGTCACTGTGACTGGGGGGGGGGGGCAGGGGTAATTGGGGGGGTAAAGGGGGGGTGTGAGTGTGCCTGGCATGTTCTACTGTACGTGTGGTGTGCTGGTGCAACTCACCGATCCTCTCTCCTCGATGCCGGAACGAAAAATACCGACACGGAGGAGAGATTACATCACTTCCTCTCCTGTGAGGAGAGGAAGTGATGTCACGGAGCATTTCTATTCGTCGGGAGCGATCGCGAGGGGGTGGCCATGAATGAATGGCCGCCCCCTCATCCCCGATCGCTCCCGAACGAATGCCGACCGCCGCAGGCACCGGGGGGGGGCCCGATCGGGCCCCCCACCCGCGGGAAGGCAGGGACTTATATATACGCCCATATGCCTGCCCGTGCCATTCTGCCGATGTATATCGTCGTGCGGCGGTCGGCAAGTGGTTAAAATGAATGGCCAGCGCTGCTGTAGGGCCTGCAAAGCGATTCAGCAGCTGCCCTGCAATAGCACATTTAGCCCTTTATTTGGCTGCTAGCGGGGGTTAAAAGCACCCCGCTAGCAGCTGAACACCACCACTAAAACGATGGTAAAGCGCTGCTGAAACTAGCAGCATTTTAATGTCAACGCTGCCCGCCCCAGTGTGAAAGCAGCCTAAAAGTCAGGGTGTGATTGAGAGGGAGGAGCTGAGAGACAGAGGGGGGATGGCTGAGAGACAGAGGGGGCAGAGAGACAATGGGGGGGCAGAGAGACAATGGGGGGGCAGAGAGACAATGGGGGGACAGAGAGATGGGGGGGCGGTTGAGAGACAGAGAAGGGGACTGAGAGAGTTTACATAACACTGTCCCTATCTGCAGTCCCTCCTCTGCTCCCCCTGTCTCAGTGTGCAGGCATGTGGGTGCAGGATGCCGGGTACCTGATGGCCAGCAGCGGCAACGCCGAGTCTCCCTCTTGATCTGGGGATGCTCTTGCTGCTCTGCTCCTTCCAGCGGCTCCTTGGCAGCCTCCCCCTCCCGCATGTTCTCTTCCTCCAGGCCCCCAGTCACCCCTATCCTCCAGCCTGGGCCTCATAGTTCTTTGAGCAGAGAGGAGAGGAGGTGGAGGAATCGAGGTTCTGGAAGTGCCGGGGTGGCTGTGCCTGCCTCTGTTTGCCTCTTCGGTGATCAGGGAGGGGGGTGGAGCACTTCTCCCTCCTGGGGTCACACATCTCAATGCCCTCCTCACTTACCACATTCCCCCGACCCCTTACCACATTCCCTGACAGTTCATTCTCAAGCAGAGACTGCTTGAGAATGAACTGTCTCTAGTTTAAAAAGCTGAGAAGTAGTTGGCTTAGGGTCACTAACCTTAAAAGTGGAACTTTACCCATAACAACATAAAAAAATTATGTTCTTTAGGCAAGGTGCATGCCACATAATGATGCTAACAAAATTTGTGTGTGCTGTAAATTGCCTCCACAACATTGCTCTTCTGTCTTCTTGATGGAGGCTGCCATTTTGCTGAAGCCCAGAGCCCCTGAACAGCAGTAAATAGTAAATAAACCCATCAATTTAGCGGTTTCAAAAAACAATAAAATTCAAGGAATACTGGAATTGCTAACAGTCACATTTGAAGGTGCCCTCAACCAAACTTTGAAACCATCAAATGGCTGGTGTCATAAATGATTACATGCGCAGCACCATGGCAGTTGCAGAATAAACAGAAGCAGCTTCCTTGGCTGTAAAGAATAGGAGGGTTTAATTCCACTTTAAGGCTCTCAGCAGATTGGGCCTCTACAAACTCTGCAGTGCCTAAAAACAGGGCAACTGAGCATGTGCAGAGCAGGATAAGACCGTGTATTACTGGATTTTAAACAATATAGTTACTTATTCTTAATGTTTTACATAACTATAGCGGCAAAAGGTGCCAACCGGAAGTGATCTAGCAGGACTTACATTTCTGGTTTAAAGTTCCACTTTTAACCGTAGAGACAGATTTAGATGTGCAAGGCTTTAGAAAGATATATGAAGGACTGCTAGGATGAAAGCATTTATCACGCATGGCCATCATCAAAATCTTTCATGCATACGGAAGATTCTGAACCCGCTATAAACACAATACATTTGCTACTTGCTATTTGAATCAGAAAGCTTCATTTTACAATTTCCACATTTTTTTTTTTAACTAGATTTGTCCACCTCAAAATTACAAGCCCTAGTCAGAAACTAGCGACCGGGGCTTGTTACTACTCGATTCTGAGGTGGACAAATCTAGTTAAAAAAAAAAAAAAAAAAAATGGAAATCAAGCTTTCAGATTCATATAGAAAGCTTTTGTGTGAGAAATGTATTGTGTTTAGAGCAAGCTCAGAATTTGACGTATGCATGAAAGATTTGATGATGTCCATGCACGAGAAATGCTTTTATTCTTACAGTCCTTCAGGTAACAATCACAAGGTACTTGGTATGGGCTTACTTTAGGAGGTGCAGCTCTGGAAGAAGAGACAGACCCCAATGTAGCCTGCCCAGGGGCTTCACCTCTTCCTGATGCCTCCCCAACTTGCTCCATCAAGGGGAGCGATTTTTTAGAAGGCTTTTTGTCTGCATTCTTATCTCACCTAAAACTCACAGCAGTACATCCTCTACTCCTGTAGCATCTACCACCTCGTAATGCCATCCCATATGTTAGCTAACTGTCCACTGTAGCAATCCATGACCAGAATAGAATGGTGCAGGAGCATGGACACCCTTGCTTTAAGCAGTCAGGTGAAAGTGCATGTCCCACACACCTAAATCAGGGCCCTTTCCTGGCCATATAACTCTGGTCCAATCACTGCCCATGTTAGGCCTGAGGAAGGAGCGTAGCTCCGGAAACGCATCACCTATTCGTCCATCCGTTCCAGCACCCGGAAGTGATGCCATTCCCCTGGTTGTCGGTGTGTGTTCCCCCGACCGGAAGTGCCAGCAGTGTATGTTCCAGCATGCTCTACTAAAAATACAACTGTCCTCCAGTTCACAGAATGAATCCACTCCATGGATGTTTGGCAGTTTCTTGTTTACACGCCTATTGTTAGTGTACTTTTGTGAGTACCAAATTTTAAGTTTTTATTAAAGCACTCTTTTAATGCTGCACTTAGATTGGCACCTCTGTTTCCATTTCCAGTGTTCCTAGAAGATTGCTTTGCTGCTTCTTAGTCTTCAAATGGGGCTGCCTTCTACAGTTGCTACTTTTTTAACTACATGATATGGACTTTCATAAGCTATGACTTGTTTTCTTGTCATTATTCCTCTTGTGACTGTGTATATGCTATTTTAATTTGCCCTTTGTACTGTCCCAGCCAAAATGTGGTTCATCTTCCTGACCTGCATGACTTCTGGTACCACCCTGACGGTTGATAGCTATGCCAATGCAAAGGCTTTTCCGGATAGAACCTACAACTGGTTTGTCCCATAATCCAGAGCAAGGCGTACTGGCCAAAAGCTCCAAGATATTTATGAGCAGTATTCTTTCCTGTGGAGACCAAGTCCACTGAACTAGAGCTACCCTCAAACCAAATTGAGAAACTGGCATCAGTGGTTGATAGCGTCCAATGCCTAAAAGGAAGAATTCAACCTTTCTAGATTCTGAACCATTAACCACCAATCTTTAGCTGTGCACCACCCCGAGAACAGAGCCCTTCAGCAATCCAGTGCCTGGATCCTCAAGTTCCAGACAGAGAGAATGATTCTCTACCAAGAGCTGCAGTAGGACTGTACATGAGGAATGTGCCTTGACCTAGATACAGCTTCCTACTGCAAAATGTATCGAAGGGAAATCTGGACCAACAGCTTCCTGAGCAAAGGTTATGAGGTACACTGGCACTGACACACCCTGCATCTTTACCCAGTCTGGCACCAGAGCTAGGAGCTTTGTGAACCTCAGAAACTGTGGCCAGTCCGAAGAAGGATGGTCACAAAAAAGAAAAAAAAAAAAGACAGACAACTTTCCACTAAAATTACAGAAATCTTTGATGAGACTGTAAACAAGCCTGCACATAAAGATGTGTTTACTGAGGATTATGGGCCCCACAATCTACTTCTTGCAGAGAGGTCTTCACTGAACAGACAGAGCCTAAAATAGAAGGATGCCCAACGGATTGGAATCTTCAGATAGACGTCATGTCCCTATTCAGTTTTGAAGCTGCTACCATTTAATTGTTTTACAATAATGAGCCCATAAATTTGTCTCCAAGAGCCAACGCAAGGCAAAGATTGGCCCGACTAAGGAAGGAGCGGACCACCTCAAAGATTGCGCTAAAATCTTATGGTCTGAGATATTCTCAAACACAGCAACCTCAGATGCCTAAGCAAGCATGTGTCTATGCATCAAGTGACCATGTATATAAGCAAACATACAACATTTATCTATGCAAACATGTCTCTTATGCAATTTTGCCTTTCAGCAAACGTGAGCTTTTAGCAAACATAAGATTTTAACAAACCTAAGCTTTTAGCAAACACAAGCTTTTCGCAAGCATAATCTTTTAGCACACATTAATTTTTAGCAAACATAAGCTTTTAGTAGGCATACATTTTTAGTAGGCATGAACTTTCAGCAAACATGAGCTTTTAGCAAGCATAAGCTTTTAGCAAACACAAGCTTTTAGCAAACACAAGCTTTTAGCAAGCATGATTGTTTAGCACACATGAGTTTTTAGCAAACATACGCTTTTAGTAGGCATACACTTTTAGTAGGTATGACCTTTCAGCAAACATGAGCTTTTTAGCAAACATAAGCTTTTAGCAAACATGAGCTTTTAGCAAGCATAAGCTTTTAGCAAGCACAAGCTTTTAGAAAGCATGAACTTTTAGCAAAAAATAGCTTTTAGCAAACATAAGCTTTAAGCAAGCACGGACTTTTAGCAAACATGAGTTTTAAGCAAGTATGAACTTTTAGCAAACATCAGCTTTTAGCAACATAAGGTTTTGGCAAACATGAAATTAAGGCAGTTTGCAAATATGCACCTGTTCACCTGCACCAGGCCCCATACTAGTCTTGTGCCAAATAGACTAGAGACACAACATTTTTTTTTTTTTTTTTTTAAGAAATATTTTTTATTGAAAGGCTTGCATAGTGTACCGATAAGGTAGATGGATGGTAACAATGGCAAACATACATGTGTCAATTTACAGTTCACATCATACAAATAGAAATGTACACTGTGACCCCCTGGGCGCCAGAAGGTGACAAGCCCCTTTTTGTGTTATAACAACAGTAGCATTTTTCAAAATATACAGAAAAAAAACAGGTAAATAACGGTGAATTTTAACACCGTATTCGAAAACAGCAGAAAAAGAAATATCCAATTACGCAATATTCCTAATGTTAGTCCATGGGGACCATTGGAAACAAAAACTTGAAAATTTTCCTTCCATACTGGCCAGTAGCTGCTCATGCTTATACGTTTCATCAATCTTTCTGATTAATTCCCCCTTGCCAGGGGGGCAGGGGTTTTTCCAATATTTTGCTATCAATAGTCTAGCTGTAGATAGAATCTGGGTCACTATCATTCTAAAGGAAGGTGGGAACTGATCAATATTTAAGTTTAGCAACGCCAACTCTGGAGATCCCACACTTAGGATTCCAGTCACTTTAGAGACCAAGGAAAACACCCCTCTCCAGAAGCCTCTGATGAGGGGGCACTCCCAAAGCATGTGGCACAAAGTGCCGACTCTCCCACACCCTCTCCAGCAAGTATTTGGACTTCCCTGGGTAAATTTTGCCGTGATGTAAGGGGTATAATACCACCGAAGTAGGATTTTTTGTGAGACATCCCAATGCGTAACTGATCTGATGCATCCACTGTTACTTTTAATTGCATTCCTCCACTGATCGTCCGAGAACTTCGCAGAGAGCTCACTTTCCCATTTATGAAATGGGGGGGATTTCACAAAGCAGCTCTTGTTTTGTAGTAAGTTATAAAATAAAGAAATACCCCCTTTAACTTTAGATACATCAGACCAGAACGTCCACGCTTGTCGCGGGATTGGAATAACCGAACCCTTGTGTTGAGACAGGAACGAGACTAATCGTCTATAAGTAAAATATTCCGACCTAGGTAGTTCAAATTTATGCATAAGTGACT
This sequence comes from Lithobates pipiens, assembly GCF_037356315.1. Taxonomy (NCBI): domain Eukaryota; kingdom Metazoa; phylum Chordata; class Amphibia; order Anura; family Ranidae; genus Lithobates; species Lithobates pipiens. The sequence continues at coordinate 134,236,237 of NW_027507686.1, read as the reverse complement.
CGAAAGAAAGGGGTCTACCACCGTCTAACAAATCTGAGATCAATGTAATACCCAACTTCTCCCAAGCCCCTAAATCCAGATCCGGGACGTGTGTGCATATGGACGAGAGGGGGATAGGGATGTCAATCGAGGGGTGGAGTAACGCCCCGTCCCTGACAAAGCCTCTCCACGTGTCCACAACCAGTTGTACTATAGGGAAAGCTGAATTAAAGGTCTTGGTGGTTATGATAGATGCCAACAGTGTGGAGTATGGTGTACCGGGTAGAAGCCAAGAGCTCTCAATCGAGGCCCACTGCTTCTCCACCGGGGGGCATATCCAAAATTTAGTTTGGTCTAATAGACTCGCTACGTAGTAGTCTTTTAAAACGGGTAGACCTATGCCGCCCACATCTTTCTTCCTGAGAAGATAAGAATATGGGCATCTGGGTTTTTTGTCCCCCCAAACGAATTTGTGTAGCTGTGATTGGGCTGAAGTGAATAATGACCTAGGGATGGCGATTGGCAAGGCCCTAAAGTAGTACAATAACTTTGGAAGAATCAGCATTTTATATGCCGCCAATCTACCCATCCACGATAAATAGAACCCCTTCAGCCTTATAAGTTCCTGTTGTATAGATGATATGAGGGGTGGAAAATTCACCTTGAAAGTGTTGGCACTAGGTGAAGTTAAATATATTCCCAAGTATTGAATGGGGTCAGCAGACCAAGGGTAAGGAAATCGCTTTGCCAGAAGCGATTTAGTTTGCTCAGGGACATTGATAGCTAAAATACTGGATTTTGAGGAGTTCACCTTATAGTATGATATTTTATTAAATTGTGCAAGGGTGTCATGTACTGCTTGTAGGGAGGAAGAGGGGTGTTTTAGGGTCAAAATAACGTCGTCAGCGAATAGCGTGATAGAATGTGTAAGTTTGGATGTCTGAATACCGGCTATTTGAGGATGCATGCGTATCGTTTCAGCCAGAGGTTCCATCAAAAGGGCAAAGATCAGGGGCGACAGCGGGCACCCCTGACGAGTGCCATTTGTAATGTGGAAGGAGTCGGAGAACATACCTTCAGTATAAACCATGGCTGAGGGCTTGGAATATAAAGCAGAGATGGCTGAGTTAATAGTACCGAAAATACCAAATTTATCGAGAACCTGGCCCAAATACCCCCAGTGGACCCTATCAAAAGCCTTCTCTGCATCTAGAGTCAGAAGCAGAGAAGGGATACCTGATATTTCGGCTGCATGAATTAAATTTAGGATCCTCCTGGTTGCATCCGGCGCCTGGCGCCCCGGGATAAAGCCTACCTGATCATTTTTGACCAGTGTGGAAAGAATACTTGATACCCGATTTGCCAAAATTTTTGCAAAGACCTTCAGGTCCACATTTAGTAAGGATATAGGCCTGAAGTTCTGAGGTTTATCTGGGGATTTACCCGGTTTTGGAAGTGTCACTATTGTGGCAGATAACATTTCCGACGGAAACCAGGAGTCTACCGTGGCTTTCCTAAAGGTGTCAAGAAGGTACCCACCCAAAATTGGGTAGAATGCCTTATAATATTCCGCCGAGAAGCCGTCAGGGCCTGGGGATTTATTTAAAGGCATGGCCAAAATCGTTTGTGATAGCTCGCTCAAAGAAATCGGTTCGTTTAAGATATCTAGTTGTGACTGACTTATCTTAGGGAGAGAAATTTTCTCCAAAAATACCTGTATCGCGGCAGGGGAGGGTTGAGGGATGGACGCGTCGTCCTTCAGATTGTAGAGAGCGTTATAGTAATCACGAAATGCGTTCGCAATATCTTTAGGATTGGATAGTTTAGAACCAGTTGCGGGGTGATAAATAAAAGGGATTTTCTGCTGAATCGACCTCTCTTTTATTTGCTTGGCTAGAAGTTTCCCCGCCCGGTTACCCTGTTGGTAAAATCTAGCTTTCCAATTTGCTAGTAACCTAGTTTGACGTGAAATTAACAAGAGGCGTAGCTCGTGTCTCAAATTGTCTAACTGATTGCCTATATAGGGGTCAGGGGAACGTTTGTTGGCTGAGTCCAAGTGCTCTATTTGGGAGATGAGGGATTGCACCTTCAGGTTGGACTGTTTTCTGGCCAAGCTGCTCATTTTAATGAGGATGCCCCTCACAAAGGCCTTGTGAGAGTTCCAAAGAATAAAAGGATCTGTCACCGATGGGGCATTGAGCTCGAAAAAAACCACGCAGTTCAGTTGCGATCTCTGCCTTAAATTTCGGGTGAGAAAATAAAAATGTGTCATTTTTCCACCTATTTGCCCTTGTTTCTGTACGCCACCCCTCCACCTCGATAGATATCGGAGCGTGGTCTGACCACGTGATATTATGGATAGAGGAAGAGCTGACCTTTTGGAGTAAAAATTTGTCAAGCAGAAAAACATCAATTCTAGAATAAGATTTATGTACAGAAGAGTAATAGGAGTAATCGCGTTCTGTGGAGTGCTGGCACCTCCATACATCAAACAGACTCTCTGAGGCCATGAAGCGCGCAAGGGAGACCCTGCCTCCCGTCCTGGAAGGGTTTGTAGAAACATCAAGAGAGTGGTTGGGGACAGCATTAAAGTCCCCACACAGAATCAGATATCCCTTGCGCACTGCATTCACCTTTTTCCACACTTTACGTAAGAAAGAAAGCTGCCCGGTATTAGGCAGGTACACATTAATAAAGGTGTATGTAACGTTGTTAACTTCCCCTACCAAAATGATAAATCTACCAGACTGGTCAGATTCAACATGGATGCATTTAAATGAGATTGAGTTACTTATCAAAATAGAGAAAAAAGGAAGAGGAAATCTGCGCTACAGTGTATACTTAACGAAAATGTGTGATGCAGCAATTCTAATATATACCCAAAGTGAAATATACATATAAAAACAAAGAAAAAGAAGAGAACTGCGCAATCCCTAATACTTCTATTAGGATGTAAACCACTCTACCTTAAAGAAGTGTATCTTGTGATCTATTATTCTAACACACCAAACTAATGACTAAATAAACCATAAGGCATTACTTATAACTAAATACAGTAAACATATATATTGCCCCTCATAGGTTATGAACCAAAAGGAAAAAATGTACAATTCTAAGTCAGCGATTCAAAAACAAGAAACATATAAAGTAGAATCAAACAGTACTGAAAATGTATGTGATAACATAAAGTCCATTAAAAGTCCAACTGGAGAAACACCCTGTGTAGAAGGGATCTATTCAATCGTAAAACTTTTCAATCAACGTGAAGTAAAACCAGGTGCACCTCCACCAGACAAGCAATAATAGCCCCTTACCAGACGTCCCGGTAGGGAGCGCTTAATCACAAAATGGGTCTGAAGATGGATCAAACTTGAGCCCTCCAAATGGAACACTTTTACGTAGGACAGGTTAGGAGATACGCCAGTCATAAACCATCCAGCAGGGGAAAACGCTGTTTGAAGCGGGACTCAGATGTGTAGCATTGTAGGATCAAGGAAGGTTCACCATAGGGAGGAAAAGATGCTCCAAATAGTGTAAAATCATTTATTAAAACAAAAATATTAAACAAGAGATGCACTTACAAACATGAAAGAACATCGGGCATATCATCAAACTGGGCAAGCGTCGGCCGATCGCGAACACCAATCGATATCCCTTCTGGTACCAGTTCACATGAGGCAAGTCAGCGTGTCACGCCACCCAACGCGTTTCGTGAAAAATTCACGTCGTCTGGGGTATGGGTGACACGCCATATTGCCTCCATTATATAGTGAATGTTGGAACAAGCCACCTCCTCCATTGTGTGAGAGCCTGTTTCACTTCCGGGATCAAAGGACCAGGCCTCACTCTCATATCCAATAGAGTGAGAGCCTGTTTCACTTCCGGGATCAAAGGACCAGGCCTCACTCTCATATCCAATAGAGTGCGAGCCTATTTCACTTCCGGGATCAAAGAACCAGGCCTCACTCTCATATCCAATAGAGTGCAAGGTCAGAGAGCCAAGGCGGCGGAAATGATCCATGCAATCACCCGCCCCTCCCTGTTTACGACTGTAAAACGACGCTCCTTACAACGGCCGTACGTAACGAGCGGATGACGCCACATCGTACGTCACGAGCGGATGACGCCACATCGTACGTCACGAGCGGATGACAACACGTCGTACGTAGCGAGCGGATGGACGGCGCACATCACCCACTACAAGGAAGTATGTGCGCTCCATCTGATGCCAAGTCTCGCTTTCAATACAATGTACGTAACGAGCGGATGACAACACACCGTACGTAGCGGGCGGATGGGCGGCGCACATCACCCCCTGCAGGGAAGTGTGTGCGTTTCATCTGGTGCCATGTCTCGCTTTCAATACAGTGTAGTCGTGGCTCCAGACCTCCATAGCAAATAAATCTTCCTCCATATCACGAAGGAGGAAGAATAAAGAATTATATATATATATATATATATATATATATATATATATATATATATATATATACCTCAAATAAAATTAAATTAAAAAGGGAGGAGGGGACTAGTCCAACCACAAAATTAAAAATTATTAACTAACACTTAATAATCAAAAATGGATAAAACATACAAGGCACTTTGTAATACATGGCTAACTCAATATGTGGTTAAACACTTCATAATATTAAGATAGCGGTATTAACTAAGCTACAAAGTTCACCCACAGCCACCCACCCATTTGCTATGGAGGTCTGGAGCCACGACTACACTGTATTGAAAGCGAGACATGGCACCAGATGAAACGCACACACTTTCCTGCAGGGGGTGATGTGCGCCGCCCATCCGCCCGCTACGTACGGTGTGTTGTCATCCGCTCGTTACGTACATTGTATTGAAAGCGAGACTTGGCATCAGATGGAGCGCACATACTTCCTTGTAGTGGGTGATGTGCGCCGTCCACCCACTCGCTACGTACGACGTGTTGTCATCCGCTCGTGACGTACGATGTGGCGTCATCCGCTCGTTACGTACGGCGTGTTGTCACGCCGTTGTAAGGAGCGTCGTTTTACAGTCGTAAACAGGGAGGGGCGGGTGATTGCATGGATCATTTCCGCCGCCTTGGCTCTCTGACCTTGCACTCTATTGGATATGAGAGTGAGGCCTGGTTCTTTGATCCCGGAAGTGAAATAGGCTCGCACTCTATTGGATATGAGAGTGAGGCCTGGTCCTTTGATCCCGGAAGTGAAACAGGCTCTCACACAACGGAGGAGGTGGCTTGTTCCAACATTCACTATATAATGGAGGCAATATGGCGTGTCAACCATACCCCAGACGACGTGAATTTTTCACGAAACGCGTTGGGTGGCGTGACACGCTGACTTGCCTCATGTGAACTGGTACCAGAAGGGATATCGATTGGTGTTCGCGATCGGCCGACGCTTGCCCAGTTTGATGATATGCCCGATGTTCTTTCATGTTTGTAAGTGCATCTCTTGTTTTAATAAATGATTTTACACTATTTGGAGCATCTTTTCCTCCCTATGGTGAACCTTCCTTGATCCTACAATGCTACACATCTGAGTCCCGCTTCAAACAGCGTTTTCCCCTGCTGGATGGTTTATGACTGGCATATCTCCTAACCTGTCCTACGTAAAAGTGTTCCATTTGGAGGGCTCAAGTTTGATCCATCTTCAGACCCATTTTGTGATTAAGCGCTCCCTACCGGGACGTCTGGTAAGGGGCTATTATTACTTGTCTGGTGGAGGTGCACCTGGTTTTACTTCACGTTGATTGAAAAGTTTTACGATTGAATAGATCCCTTCTACACAGGGTGTTTCTCCAGTTGGACTTTTAATGGACTTTATGTTATCACATACATTTTCAGTACTGTTTGATTCTACTTTATATGTTTCTTGTTTTTGAATCGCTGACTTAGAATTGTACATTTTTTTCCTTTTGGTTCATAACCTATGAGGGGCAATATATATGTTTACTGTATTTAGTTATAAGTAATGCCTTATGGTTTATTTAGTCATTAGTTTGGTGTGTTAGAATAATAGATCACAAGATACACTTCTTTAAGGTAGAGTGGTTTACATCCTAATAGAAGTATTAGGGATTGCGCAGTTCTCTTCTTTTTCTTTACTTATCAAAATAGCTACTCCTCTATGTTTCTTTTGTGCATTAGAATAGTAAGCTGTAGGATAGTGGGAGCTTTGTAGTTGCGGATGCTTGGAGCTGCGGAAATGCGTTTCCTGTAAACACAGGACATTGCTCCGCAGATTCCTCGCCTCTCTCCAGAGTAGCCCCCGCTTCTGCGAGCTATTCAGCCCCCTGACATTGAATGAGGTAATCTTGAAACCCATTCTGCTGACCTCCAGTGTCAGAGTCAGCACAACAGGCCAGATAGGCAATAACCAATAGCAAAATTAACAAACTGCACAATATTAGTGTTGGCCTGAGCCGGTGAGTTAACACCCGACAAGGAAAAAACAGTCAAACAAACAGAAAACAGACCAAAATAAGGGAAAGACAATCCGTCAAGGTAAGTGGTCCCCAGGATTAGTACTGCATATAGGTATATGAATGGTCCTTTGGCCTACTGTAGAGGCGTTGCTTTGGAGTGTTCCACGCTTTGTGCACCAGAGAGTGCGCAATCGAAAACAGTCAAAAATGAAAAAAAATAACAATAACAAGGAAAAAACAGAAATAAAATCAGGCGATTCAAAGAATCTGTAGGGATAATACCCTTAATCAACAGAGGGCTTATAAAGAGCTAGAGATTCCACCGAGTTCCGGAGCTCTAAACTGAAATACTTTAATGAGTACCTGGTTCATCACTTTGTGCCGGGTCTGGACCAGGTGGGGGAACCTGGACGTGGGGATGAACCCGCAGAATGGGTATCTTCTTCCCTTGGAAAAATACGCCAGTCACTCAAAAGACGGATGCCCTCTGTCACTGACTTGATTGTGAAAGTCTTCCCTTCATAGGAAACCACCAATTTAGCCGGGTATGCCCACTTGTAGGGAATATGATGATTCCGTAAAGGTTTTGTAACAGTCGCCATATTTCTTCGCCTTTGCATTGTAAAGGAAGATAGGTCAGGGAAGAAGGACAGACCTTGGGCCGATTCTGGTAAGTTTTCAAGATTTCTGACTTGCAAAAGAAATTTGTCTTTGGTTTGAAAGAAGTGAATTCTGGCAATTGTATCTCTGGGCAAGTGATCCGGAATATGCTTGGGCTTGGGTAGCCTGTGGATCCGATCAATAGCTAGATCATACATAGAGGCATCAGGTAAAGCATCCTGCAAAATTTTTTGGAAGTGAGCTTGCAACTCCGCTGGCTTAACTGATTCTGGGATCCCGCGGATCTTTATATTATTTCTCCTTGAGCAGTCTTCAAGGTCAGCCAGTTTTTCTTTCATCAAAGTAAGCTCATCATCTCTCTCATTATGAGCATCGATGACTTCATTAATAGTCCCTGCAAATTCGCCCATTTTGTGCTCTATATGTGAGACCCTGTCTCCCACCGCTTTGACCTCTGCTTTAAAGCTGCTTGCAAGAGACAAAATGTCAGCATGTATGGTACTGCGAAGAGATACTAGCATATCCTTCAATGTGGTGTCAATCACAGGTTGGTTGCTAGTGGGGAATTCCAAGATGGAGTCCTGTAATTCCCTAGTATCGTTTAGGGAAACATCACCAAAGTCCCCCTCCTTTCTCTCCTGTAAGTGGGGTTGCTTTGCCTTCACTGGGCTAGAGGTAGAGGACGCCGCTGGTGAGGTGAGCCTATCCCCCGGGGAAGATCCTAAACGGGGCTGCCTGTGCTCAGTATTAGGGGAGTGCTCCTCTGCCTGTGTGCCACGTTCCCTGACATGCTGCTTACCGGCGCCATCTTGGGCCTGTACATTGCGGGGCTGGCGGTAGAAGTCCATCATCCTGCTCAGTCTCTTGGCTTCCTTTCTGCGGCGGGACATGATCACCTCGGTCGCCCGGACCTGGAGAGGTAAGTCGTGCTGAGAAACGAGGCCCAGGTATGCGGTAATAAGCTCCGGAATGTTGCGGTGGACGGAGATCTCTAACTACGCAGCCATACTCCTCGGCTGCCGGCCACGCCCCTCGAGACACAACATTTTAAAGTGCACCGCTAGTGGTGTATCGTCTTACAGTTGTACAGGCCCCCCAGATTAGGCAGTAAGTATGCAGTATATAATCATGACTTGCTGGCCACACAGTTCTCCCATAGTAAGTACTGTCATTTCATTAGTGTCCATGGACTGCTCTTATGTCTCAAGAGGTCTTGTTGAACCTGCCGTCCACATGGCAAACATGGCCGCTCCTCCACTTCCTGCCTATATAGAAATAAGCCCATGCGCCCTCTAGTGTCTGGAGGAGAAACAACAGTCCATACACCTAATAAGTATACAGAGGATGTTTTAAATAGCACACTGCCCCTGGGGCTACTGAGAAGACAAAGACAGTCAGATCTTTTGTTTTTTAAATAGAAACTGCAAAACAATGCGGACATACCATTCCTGCTGCAGGACTGAGCATAACAGGAGTCCAAACTTCACCCATCACAGCAGGCTTTATCATAAAATACCTTCAGGGACAGGATCCCCTTTAATGTGGGGTCCACTCCCCTGGACCTGTATAGCACCCTGCAGGAAAGCACCTTAGTCAGAACAAACACTGCATAGGGTTCCATTATGCAGAGTCCAGCACCATAAGACTGCATTACAGGTAAACCTCGAGGAATCTTCTATCCTTACAATGAGGCTCGGGCACCATCCATTTTGACTGACAGCTTTTTCAAATGGATCTGACTGAAGTCCCTGATTCTTAGTAGAATTGTTCCAGACCTCCAAGTATGCTCCAAGAGCACATGACATCAATGACCACCACCTTACAGACACTGAGGCATTTCATGTGCAGGAGGGGTTATATAGGGGAGGGATTTCCTGTGCAGGAGGGGTTATATAGGGGAGGGCTTCCTGTTTGATTCATCTGCCAGTGTCCATTCACCAGTAGGTGGTGTATAACCCAGTTAGTTATTATGGCTTCTCGGTGTCCCGTGATGTACGATAAAGAAATTAGTTAGCAGGGACTTTGTACAGTGCCTGGCAGGTATTGCTATGTTTGAAACTGGCTGAACAGAATTGCAAATTGTTTGGCAAGTGTAAAGGTTAATAGTTATATAGGATTAACTATACATTTAGCCTGTTTTCCTACACTTAAAAAAAATAATAATAAAAATAAAAAATCCTTGTGTTGATGGTTGATATTTTGTGGGTTATTCAATCAGGACTACAGTTGAGGTTGTACACTTTTTTACTTTCAAAGGTTTTTATTTGTTACAGGGTAAAGTCCATACAGTAAACAGTGACAACTTGTCATCTCATTTGTACATGTAAAACGTGGTAAACATGTGAGAAAGTACAGGCAAACAGTATAAACCGGTGAGGTCAGATCAAGGACTGTATGGCAGCTGTGTTGCTAAAAAAACATATATGTCTGGTACGAACTAGCATAACTACTGTAAGTGAAGAAAAAGAGAAAAACGGGTCTCCGCCTAGATCCCCCGACACCCCAAGTGGGATCACACTGTGTCGGGGTAGGCTGGCGCCCTCAAATTATATATAAAAAATATATATAGATAAAAGAACATTGGCTATCTCATACCAGTGCACTTCCCATCTGCCAGCTTATCAGCCCATGAGATGTTCTCCAGCTCCTCTGCTGGGTGGAAAATACCAAAGCAGGTCCCAGAGGACTCTTCATGCTAACCATCAAACATTGCCTAAGAGACGTTTACAGGTAATTATATTCCTTTCCGGACTAAACTTAGTCCAAAGAATAGATACAGAGAAGAAATGTGAGAACAAAAGGCGAGAAAAGGAGAAAAGAAAGAAAAAGAGAGAGGGGTAGGGGTGGGGAGAGCGTCACTACTCACACAGGGTTCAATAAGAGGAGTTCACAGGTGGTACACTTTTTTAGTCCAATTAGCTATGGGCTGGGGCATTCACCACAGTGCAGCACACAAACAATTTCTTCTCCGCCCGGCCTATAGCAAAATGACGGCCAGGACGTGGTTCAGTTATCCTGGCTGGATGTAATATGACGTCCAGCAGGGCAAGCTGCGATCGCGAGGTGGGCGCAGCACGGCGATTGGTGGTGTGGTGTCAGTCTGACGGAGGCTCTTACCACGTGATCCACCATGTCCAATCATGGCTGATCATGGGTACAGTGTAGCATGACTGCACAATTGTCATTTAAAAAGTGACAGCGCTGTAAATTGGCTTGGCCAAGGGGGGGGGGGGGGGGGTGCCTGGTATTGAAGTGGTTAAATAAATACTACTAACCTTTTTATTTTATCCTCTTGCTTGCGTCCTTGCTGTTTGAGTAGGAAGTTCTCATCATACATTTGTAAATATCTGTCCTCTAGTTCTTGCCGGGTAATACGAGAAACTGCTTGTCTTGCTTTCATTTTCTGTGGAGATACAGAATCTACAAAAAAAAAAAAAAAAGGTAACTGTCACTAAGAAATAAAGTATACGTCCAACAAAATGTTATTATTTATAACAACCTAGTATTATTCCTCCTGTAAAGCCATAAAAAGAAAAAAAAAAAAGATGGATCAAGGGCAGCTTTGAAATGAGAAGCAAAGCCCTGTGTCTCCAACGATGGCCGTCTTCTCACAGATAAACAGTGCAGAACAAGATATGGCAAGTAAAAAATAGGGGAACGATCTGGGGGACCACAGGAAGTACTGGTGACCGGTCATTTGCCTCATTTGGGCAAAGTTTCTACAGTTCAGTTCTCCTTGAGGAAGCCTACAGTCTGCCTCACCCAATCAACCACTCATCTATAACAGCTGAAAAGATATTTAAAAGAAAGTACATATGTCATGAGAAACACGAGTGGGTTTTCAATGCTGGCCTATGTCAGAAAATGGCAGTTGCTTAGCTGTCTGGTGGACCTTGGGTTTCAGTACATTCGAGTCTTTAAAGGAATTCTGTGGCCACAACATAGACTTTCATTTTGAAACATCACCATTGCCATAGTAATACATACAACAGTTATTTCTGGCCATCCAGTATAAGCGTAGTTGAAAAATCTCCTTTCGTCTTGTTAGTTCTGCCTCTCTGCTGGCCATCTCTTTCCACAACTTCTCTGCATGATTTGCAACATCTCCTCTGCCGTTTTGTATTCTAAAGCCCCATACACACTATCAGATTTTCTGCTGATTTATTTCCTTCAGATTTACCAAAACCATATAATATGGAGGTCAAACCTTAGGAGTTTCAATTTGTATGCAATCAGGCAGGCCCTTGCACCAACAACTCCTATATCATATTCACAGTCATGCAGAATGTCTGCAGTTTCTGATCATATCTCCTATCATGTCTTCAGTCTCTGACCATCTCTTGTATCGTGTCTTTAGTCTCTAATCATTTATTTTCTAATTTCTGCACTCCCTGACCATCTCCTGTATCATGTCTGCAGTCCCTGACCATCTCCTGTATCATGTCTGCAGTCCCTGACCATCTCTTGTATCATGCCTGCAGTCCCTGACCATCTCTTGTATCATGCCTGCAGTCCCTGACCATCTCTTGTATCATGCCTGCAGTCCCTGACCATCTCTTGTATCATGCCTGCAGTCCCTGACCATCTCTTGTATCATGCCTGCAGTCCCTGACCATCTCTTGTATCATGCCTGCAGTCCCTGACCATCTCTTGTATCATGCCTGCAGTCCCTGACCATCTCTTGTATCATGCCTGCAGTCCCTGACCATCTCTTGTATCATGCCTGCAGTCCCTGACCATCTCTTGTATCATGTCTGCAGTCCCTGATCATCTCTTGTATCATGTCTTCAGTGCCTGACCATCTCTTGCATCATGTCTGCAGTTCCTGACCATCTCTTGTATCATGTCTTCACTCTCTGATCATCTCGTGTATCATTTATGCAGTTCCAGACCATCTCTTGTATCATGTCTTCACTCTCTGATCATCTCGTGTATCATTTATGCAGTTCCTGACCATCTCTTGTATCATGTCTGCAGTTTCTGATCATCTCTTGCATCACATTGACAATCTCTGATCATCTCTATTATCATGGCTTTGACTACATCCTCTTGTGAGTCTCTTGTGAGTCTCTGAGACTGAATATTCACTTCATTTTATGTGTGGGCCCTTTGGTGATGCCGGGAGCCGCACTTGATGCACCCCCCCATATCAAGCAAGTTGATAACCATTGTTCTAAGGAATATATATCACATGATACCTCACTTACTGCAAGCCATGATACATGTACTGAATCCACCTCTTGGATCCCCTCCTCTCAGCACCTCTGTAGTTCAGAAGACAACCTCTGTGAATTCTGTGACACAGCCATGGTACTCACAGGGCATAGTGAGTATGGGTCACAGAATTCAAGGAGATACATGTGTGGGGATCTTCACAAAGTAAGTTTAAAAAACAACTTCTAGATTGTTCAGATTAGTAGGAATAGGCTAGAAGTAATTCAAATACAAATGTGTAAAATAATATACAATTTTACATTTTGAACTAAGATATGCGTTAATCTGGAACAAATAGACCTGACTCCCATACTTGTGGCATGGGCAGTGACTTAAAACTACTGATGCCATCAAGGCAACTAGTATTTTTTTAAGTTTGGCAATTATAGCTTATTCAGAATAGTGCAAAATTATTTCAGTCCTATGTACTTTTCACACAAAAATAGCAATGTTTTTGAAAATGTAAAGGATAACCATTTTTAGCACCGTACACTGTTCTAAAAGTATAGCTATCCATTAGGATCTGACAGAAAAAAAGAAAATAAAGAACTACAAAACAAACCTTGAATTCCAGAAGGGCTTGATTCCACATCTCTCACAGGAAGATCTGCTGCGGTCTCATCATTTGGAGTGGCCATTTTAAGACTAGCAGATGATAAAGAAATTGTTTAGTTTAGCATGTTCACTTCACTCAGGTTTAACATGCAACATTACAAAAGGAAATTCTTAAAGAGTTACAAACTATATGAAGGCTGCCATTGCTACCTTTTGAATTACTGACCCAGAACAGGTATGCAGATCAGGAAAGTCAAAACACTACATACATGGCTCCAGATCAGTGATACTATACAGTAAGTACTGTTGAAAGAATATCATTATGACCGCCAGTCAAAAAAAAAAAAAAAAAAAAAGAGCTCTGCAATGGCAGACTGAGTTTTTTTCATGACATATTTCCTTTAACGCAATAAACTTGGCTTTTGCTTACAACCAAATTGATACATCAGGCATATTTTTTTTAGAGTGTTTAGAATAAACTCACTATACCCTATACCACTTATAATGCCAATCAAGAAGCTCTGGCAGATTGGGTGTCTCACAGTAATATAAGGATGTAGGCTGTCTTATGCTTAACCCAGAAAGCAGGGAAGTATGAGGGGATGAGAGACGCCGCACACCACTAGCTCAACAGGTGAAAAGAATGGAAGAGGAAACATGGACCTTGCTTTGTGCACTGGTGGACAGTAATGTTGGAAGAGGTCATTCCCAAACTGTTGCCACAAAGTTGGGAGCATGAAATTGCCCAAAATGTCTAGGCATGCTGATGCCTTGAAAAATAACCCCACACCCTAACCCCCATCCACCAAATTATTTGGACCAGTACACAAATCAAGGTCCATAAAGACATTGATGAGGAAGTTTGAGGTGGAGGAACTTGACTGGCCTGCACAAAGTCCTGACCTCAACTTGATAGAACACCTTTGGGATGAATTAGAGTGGAGACTGCAAGCCGGGCCTTCTTGTCCACATCAGTGCCTGACCTCATAAATGCGCTTCTGAAAGAATGGTCAAATATTCCCATAGACACACTTCTAAACCTTGTAGACAGCTTTCCCAGAAGAGCTGAAGCTGGTATAGCTGCAAAGGCTGGGCCAAGTCAATATTGAACCCTATAGACTAAAACTGGGATGCCATTAAAGTGCATGTGTGCGTAAAGGTAGACATCCCAATACTTTTGGTAATATTATGCATGTATAGATACTACTTATGCATGAAAAATGCATCTTATGTAACATACATACATTTACTTTTTCACTCCAAGCTGTGAGTTTAAGAGGGTATCGAGCATGTAATGGAAAATTGCAGATAAGCTGTCCATCGGTTGCCCACCCAAAACCCAAACAAAACAATCAGACAGGACTATACATATGCTGTACTCATGATGGTTTGCTTTGTAGCCGTGGATATTATAACTCAAGTTGCAGAGTTTGACAGGTGGTACTGCAGTCAAATTCACCCATTGAGTTCAATGGGGCTTCTCCACAACCTTTAGCCAAATGTCTGGCCCTGCATGTGTAAAGAAAACTGTTTGCATCAGTGGCCAAAAGACATTCACTGATTGGTCAAAGTAAAGCCTCGTACACACGATCGCATTTTCTGCAGACAAAACCTCTGACTTTTGTCCGAAGGCGTGTGCTTGGATTTTGTCTTGCATACTAACTGCAAGGTATTGGCCGGCCAACAAACACAAACATAATGACGTATTAGGGTAAGAGCTTTTAGCGCTTTTCAGTTTGCGCTTTTCATTTGATGCTTTTCAGTTCGTTTCTGAATGGCCGTTCGTCAACCAGACATGTTGCGTAATCGGAGGAGATAACGTTATTTATTATTAGCCTTGGAGTTATTGCTTTGACCCAAGTCCAGTCCAGGAACAGGATGAGAAGGATTTCTTTGACCAAAAATGGATTGCTTTAATAATCGTGACCCATTATATCATATGCCTTTGATGCGGAAGCTCCAGGAGAATAACCCAGATGATTTTTGGAATTATCTCCGGATGACGGACCCCTGCTTTCACCAACTCTTGGCATTGTTGACGCCCCTATATTAAGAAGCAGGACACACGCATGAGGCTTTTATTTTATTTTTTGGTTGAATAATAATGATTTCATTTGGTATATTTTCTATATTTTTGGATGCATAGAATGCACTTTTTGGTTAAGTTCTATTGGAAGATTGGTGCATTTTTTTTTTTTTTTTTTAATTTGTTTTTATTAAAGATTTTCACATAACAGAAATAAAAGGACAAGAATACACAACTGCAAAATGACAGGAAGTTACACTGTAAACAATAACATACGGTGCAGTCATATATTTATACAAAAAAACAAAGAAATAAGAAGAGAAGTATAGTGATATAACCTCTGAGGTCTCAAGATAACACAGAAGTTTCAGCCAATCATCGTATATATTGTAACTTGACCTCATTCAGTAACTACTGTCTATCCATTCACAGCTCTATCAAGAGAGGAGTAGACTAGAATCTTCAAAAAAAAAAAAAAGTGGAAGGGGAAGGGAAGGTTAAGGGATAAGGGGAAAATGAGGGAAAATGAGGAAAAATGAGGGAAGATGAGGGAAGATGAGGGAAAATGAGGGAAAGAAGAGGGAAAAGGGAGATGGACCTAGTGGTGTAAGCATAGTAACAATGTATACCATTAATACAGGGGTAGTTCAGTGATATTTAAGTTTCCATAATTTCCAGTTATCCATACGTTTCATACTATTTCCCACTCTTTGTAGCAATAGGGTTTCATATACACAGTTAGTTTTAACTATGGTAAGTACTTCTGAAAGATTAGGGACCTGGTCTGACTTCCATTTTCGAGTTATAAGGGACCTGGCCGCCAAGAGAATGTGTGTTACAACCGTACGGTACTGAGGAGGATAAATCTCTATTCCCAAATTTAGTAGAGCTAGGCCTGGCTCGGAGGAAGAGATAATTCCGGAGAATGAGGATATCAACCGGAACACACTGTTCCAGAAACTGGTCAAGCTTTTACAGGACCAGAGAACATGTTTGAGAGTTCCCACTCCCCCACAGCCCCTCCAGCACAAATTAGAGTGATTAGAGGAAAATTTGGACAGTCGATACGGGGTAAGGTACCACCTTAAGGATATTTTTTGGTGTAGCTCCCAATAATTAACGCACCTAGTAGCTTTATAAATTGAGTTTATGGCATATTGCCATTGTTTCGGTGAGTACACCTTCTCCAAGTCTCCCTCCCACTTCAAATATGGGGAGGACTTGGTAAAAACATTTTTATGCTGGAAAAGGCCGTAAAAGAGGGAAACTCCTTTTACCGAATTACATTTATGCATGTAAAATTTCGAGATCTCTCCAGGTAGGTTCAACTGGTACGTTGGTAAAGAACGTAAAAAATGTGAAATTTGACCATACTTGTACACCTCCCCTGCCTCAAGACCATATTCCGCCCTAAGAGTGTTAAAGCCTTTAATTTTCCCTTCAGACAACAGATCAGATATTAGAGTAATACCCTTTGTTTGCCAGCTCTGGAGGGAAAGATTGGGAATAGCTCTAGTGAGTATCTCAATGTCTAAAGGAATCTCGGTTTCACCCAATTTTGTGTTTTCGATCCGCTCGAGACTTCTCCACGCCCGAAGAGACGCCTGTATTGTTAGGGGTAAACTATGTAGAGGAAAAGGCTTCAAGCGGTCTAGCCACAACAGCGTAAGAAGGTCTCCCGTCGGGGACATGATTTGTTCAATATCCCTCCATGGGGCAGATGCTTGTTTGTTAAACCAAGTTTTAAGTTGTGTGAGTACGACCGCTTGAAAGTAATCCTGTACCTCGATATATCCCATGCCCCCTGCTCTTCTATGTTTTATCAATAAAACCTTAGAACATCTAGGTTTCTTTTGTTGCCAGATATAGTTGTTGAGGAGCGAGTTAAGCGATTTAAGATGTGTGGCCTTAATGGGAATAGGTAATGTACGAAATATATAGAGAATCTGTGGGAGTAGTAGCATTTTAAAGGAGGCCAGACGCCCCGACCAGGTTAGTTCTGTTTTAGAGATACGTTTAACTTCAGCGGACAGCTTTTGGAGCAACCTAAGATAATTGGTATCCGCCAATCTATTTGGGTCTGCTGTAATTTGGATGCCCAGGTACGTTATGTTATCTTCTTTCCACGAATAAGGGAAAGATTTCTGTAGGTGAAGTTTAACTTCTTGTGGGATAGCTAGAGGAAGGACAAGGGACTTAGTGTCATTAACTTTATAGTACGATATACAACTAAAATTATCTAGGACCATCTGGGCATATTTCAAGGACGTCTTCGGGGATGTAAGAAACAAAATAATGTCATCTGCGAAAAGGTTTATTTTGTGATCCTTGCCACGGAAGGTAAAACCGTGAATGTCCGGGTGTGATCTAATTTTTTCCGCTAGAGGTTCAATCAATAAATTGAAAATTGAGGGGGAAAGGGGGCACCCCTGTCTCGTGCCATTTGTAATGTTGAAAGATTCAGATAGGATACCCGAGGTATAAACTTTAGCTGAGGGGGTAGAGTAAAGGGCAAATATTGCTGTAAGGATTGGGCCTTCAAATCCAAATTTGCGCAGAACAGAACTCATATAGCCCCAGTGTATCCTGTCGAACGCCTTCTCCGCATCCAAAGAAAGGAGCAGAGAAGGCGTCCGACAGGACCTCGCGTGGCATACCACATCAATCACCCTCCTAGTTGCGTCGGATGCCTGTCGCCCCATTGTAAACCCTGCTTGATCCGGGTTAATAAGTGAGGGTAAAACGTGAAGTAGTCTCTGGGCCAGGATTTTTGCATAAAGCTTAACGTCCGTATTCAGAAGCGATATAGGGCGGAAATTAGGTGGAGTATCGGGGGTTTTTCCTGGTTTGGGTATGGTGACAACGTATGCACCTAACATTTCCGGGGGGAATGAAGAGGACGCAGCCGCCTTGGAGTAGAGCGTTTGTAAAGTAGGGGTCAGTAGGTCCCCGAACTGTACATAGTATTCTCCTGGAAGGCCATCAGGACCAGGGGATTTGCCCAAAGGCAAGGACTTGATGACTCTCTGTATTTCCGCTTGGGATATGGGAGTATTAAGGGTTGAAAGTTGCTCCTCCGATAATTTGGGAAGAGAAATATCGGCCAGGAAAGATTGGATATCTGCTTCCACCGGTTGCGAAGTTTTAGGGTCCGAGTTAATATTATAAAGGGAAGCATAATACTGGGCAAAGGAGTCTGCTATACTCTTGGGATTATATATTTTGCTTTTATCCGAAGGGTTGATTAAGTAGGGAATAGTGGTACGAATTCTATGATTTTTCAAACGTTGGGCTAGGAATTTGCCTGCCCTGTTTCCTGCCGAATAGTGTGTGAGTTTAAGATGGTTAATATATTTATTATGATCCTCTAATAGGAGGAGTCTGAGCTCGGATCTAAGGGCACCCAGCTTATGTGCTACCGTAGGGCAAGGGGTTTGTTTATTTTGTTGGTCTAAAAGATCAATATCTTTCAATATACGGTCTACATTAGAAGTTCTCTGCTTTTTAAGTCTCACACTAGCTTGTATTAAGATACCTCTTACAAAGGCCTTATGTGCACACCAAAGAATCATAGGGTCATCTACGGAACCTGAGTTTAGCAAGAAAAATTCCTTGATATTATTGGTCACCTCTTTCATCTGAGCTTGTGATTTGAATAGTCCCATATTCGCCCTCCAGACACTAGACACTTTATGAGTGTTCTCCTCCGCCACCACAGCTGAGACAGGGGCATGATCAGACCAGGTAATGCTGTGAATGGCGGAGGAGGAAACCGCTTGTAACAAATATCTGTCAACCAAGATCATATCAATTCTCGAATATGTATTATGTCTAGAAGAGTAAAAGGAATAATCTTTTTCAGTGGAGTGCTGACATCTCCAGACGTCGTATAACCCCTCCTCATGCAGCAAACGCCGCAATGAAGGAAGAGGTCTACGAGATCTGGTGGTGGTATCCAGTTCGAAATCTACTGTGACATTGTAGTCTCCACACATCAACAAGGCCCCTTGTCTCACTTCATTGACTTTCGTAAGTAATCTTCTGAGAAACCTTGTCTGGTGGGAGTTAGGAGCATAGAGACATACAATAGTATAAATTTTGTTGTTTAGAGAACCCACCAATATGATATACCTGCCTTCAGGGTCCGTCACTGTGAGACTGTGTGTGAAAGCAACCGAGTCTCTGAGGGCAATTATGACCCCTTTGCGTTTTTGGGAGGCAGAAGCAAAGAAAAGGTGTGGGTAGTTTTTATGATGAAACGATGGAGGATCCGAAGCCTGGAAATGAGATTCTTGCAAGCAAAGTACATCAGCACGCAGTTTCTGTGCTTCTTTCCACACTGAAGCTCTTTTAGCAGGATGGTTCAAACCATGAACATTTAATGAAACAACGTTCAGCATTAATAGCTATTTCAAGAGAAAATGATGAAGGAGCAATCAATAAAGTGAAATATTGTGTACCTTCCTATATTGGAGAACTGTTCAATGCTTGCGTAGGAGTCCAATCTAAGGCGAACCCTCATCTCTTGACGGGGAGATTCACCTGTAACGTAGTCCATCTCATGGGGGAAGGAGGTTAACTTGAGGAGGGGGGGATAAAACACAAAAAAAAAATTAAGAGAAAAAAGCACAAGTAAAAAAAGAGAAAAAGAATAGCTTCGAAATCCTGGCATCCGCCAAGGAAATAAGAAGGTCAATTCAACTTGGAATCTGTGGGCATTGTTACTGCCCGCCATATAACTGAGGGGGAAAAACGAGAACTAGCAAAGTCCCGCAGGTACCGAGAGCATCTCAAAGGGAAAGAAAAATCTCATACCGAGGTATGATATGATCCGGGGTTTCAATTATTGCAGCTCGCAACCTTCTTTTTGCGCGACACCACCTGCCAGTTGTCTTGCGATGATACTTTAGACAATGAAGTGGAGGTGTTGTCTTCCTGGTAGGGGATTATTTTCCACTGCTTGAGCAGGTCTAGGCCCTCTTCTAGGTTGTTAATCACTTTCGTTTGGCCTTCCCTGGATATAGTAAGCTTGCAAGGGAACCCCCACTTGTATAGTATGCTGTGGTTGCGTAAGGCCTTTGTAATGGGCAGCAGTGCTTTCCGTTTCTGCATAGTGTGCTCTGATAAATCAGCAAACACTTGTAGATTCGCGTAGCGCTCTGGTGGTTGATTGTTGGTCCGGAAGGCTAAGGTAAATTTTTCTTTAACCTGGAAAAAATGGACTCTTAGCAGAACGTCTCTTGGGATGTTATCCGGAAGGTGCGACGGTTTAGGCAAGCGATGTATTCGATCGATTGCCAGGTCCGCGGCTGACAAGTCCGGTAAGAAGGCACCTATCAACTCTTGGGCATATTGCAGTAATTGCCCCGGCAACACTAACTCAGGGACGCCCCTGAGTTTGATGTTGTTGCGCCTAGATCTATCCTCTAAGTCTGCGATTTTCGCTTTTAACCATGCCACTTCCTCCGTTTGATCATTATGAGCATCCACTACAGAATTGATGGTGGTCGCAAATTCACCCATTTTGTTTTCCACGTGGTCAATTCTAGCGCCCATTTCGGTCATATCAGACTTAAATCCTCTCATGCAGTCCATTATATCAGAATGTAATGTACTGCGCAGGGAGACCAACATGTCCTTTAGTGTGGTGTCGGACACAGGCTGGTTTGACGTGGGGAACATGTCAATAGAGTCAGTAATTTCCCTGGTGTCATCTAGTTGTTCCCCTTCACCACTAACCTGCTCGGTGTGAAGGGTCTCTGCTATCCGCGACTTTGATTTAACTGGGCTGAGGGAGAGCGGAGTAGACATCCCCGGAGATCTGGGCGATGAGCGTTTTTGTACTCCTGGGCTTGGTGTCTCCGATCCGGAGCCGCTGGAAGCCGAGGGTGAGGCGCTGCCGGCGCCATCTTGGATTAGGCCTCGAGGAGTCCGCGGGAAGAACTGCGGTAATTTCTTCAGCTGAGGCATGCCCTTGCGTTTACGGGTCATCCCGGCGAGGTGTAGAGGAGTTTCGCCGCCAAGTGCTGCCTGTAGGAGTCTGTACGATCCCCCGGTCTGTGCTATAAGGCTCTCGGTGGTACGGAGCTAGTGCTTCACGCGTCCATCCGACTGCGCGGTAGCCACGCCCCCCGGAAGATTGGTGCATTTTTACAGCACTGATCACTGTATAAATGTGAATGGTCCCCAAATAGAGCTAAAAGTGTCCAATCTGTCCACCCTAATGTCGCTGTTCGACAAAAATCACAGTTCGCCGCCATTACTAGTAAAAAAATAAAAAATTAAAAACTATACCCTATTTTGTAAACACTAACTTTTGTGCAAACCAATCAATAAACACTTATTGCAATTTTTTTCTTTTATCAAAACTATGTAGAAGAATACGTATCGCCCTAAACTGAGGAAAAAAACTTTTTTTTTTTACATATATTTTTTGGGGCTATTTATTATAGCAAAAAGAAAAAAAAAATATTGAGTTTTTTTCAAAACTGTCACTTTTTTTTGTTTATATTGCAAAAAATAAAAACTGCAGAGGTGATCAAATACCACCAAAAGAAAGCTCTATTTGTGGGGACAAAAAAAGGACATCAATTTTGTTTGGGAGCAACGTGGCACATGCGCAATTGTCAGTTAAAGTGACGCAGTGCCAAATCGCAAAAAAAACTATCGGGTCTTTCGGCAGCCAAAAGGTCCGGGGCTGAAGTGGTTAAAGAAGAAGAAAATTGTGCGCTGCATTTTGAGATTTCATAATTTGCCGCATCACAAATGTTAATTCTCCATTACAAAAGCTAGTTTACAAGACCGACCGCTTCCGGCTCCTCCTTGCTTCCGAGCATGCGTGTTTGTACTTTGGAATTTTGTCCGACGGACTTGTGTACACAAGCTCGGAAAATCCGACAACAGACATTTGTCCACGGAAAATGGAAAACTATATTCAAAACCAAGTGCTAGGGTGAAAGTGAATGACAGATTATCAGAGCCATTCTCCATTTTAAATGGAACACGCCAGGGATGTCCCCTCTCACCCCTGATATTCATTTTGACAATAGAACCTTTTTTAAGGAAAATACGTGCCAATGTGGATATCAGGGGGGTAAAAATAAAAAATGAGGATCAGAAGTTGGCAGCTTATGCAGATGATTTGATCTTTTTTGTAACGTCCCCAATTACATCTCTCCCATCTTTACTAATGGAGCTACGAGAATATGGGAAAATATCCAACTTTAGAATAAACTATGGAAAATCGGAGGCAATGGGAGTAGAGATGGATTCGCCTCAGTTGCAAGCAGTGTCCACGCAATTTGATTTTAGATGGACGAATTCATATATAAGTTACTTAGGAACAAAAATGTCAAAAAATCTAAATGAACTGTTTGAACTTAATTATATCCCACTGGTAAGACAGATCAAAAGTGATCTTCAAAAATGGGACAAAGAGATTTTTACATGGTTCGGGAGAACCAATATTATTAAGATGAATGTGATGCCCAGACTGTTATATATAATTCAAACTATACCAATTAAGATCCCTACAAGTTTGTTTAAGGATCTTAGATCAAGATTTATGAAGTTCATCTGGGCTGGGAAACCAGCAAGAGTACGCCGAGATATTTTAGTACTCCCCAAAGGAAAAGGAGGGATAGGACTTCCAGATCCAATAAAATACCAGGAGGCCTCACACTTAACTAGAGTAGTGGAATGGTGTAGGCTTAAAAACGAAAAACCGTGGATACAGACAGAACAAGCAGCGACAGATATCCCATTGGAAGGATTAGTGTGGATTCCAGATACAGAAATACCAATGGGATTGAGAAAACATCCAATACTAGGGGAGACATTACGAATAACTAAAAGAGTATTCAGGAAAACATCTATTTCAAGAACTCCCAGTCCGCTCCTTCCTATCCTTGGTACCCCAGCATTTCTACCGGAAATGACAGATCCAAAGTTTAAAACAATACAAGATAGAGGTATGAGTAGAATTTGTCATTTCTCGGTAGGCAACCGGTTAATGACTAAAAAAGATATTGAAAAAGGAATGACATTAGGATTAGACCCTTTCAGAATGAGGCAATTAGAAGCCTTTATTAGATCTAAATCAAAGGTATACGTAGAAATAAGGGCATTGACTGAGTTTGAAGAGATTTGTTTGAAAGGAGAGGAACTGAGACATCTGATGTCTTATTTTTATAGTATGTTAATAGAACAGGAGACTTCACAAGATTTGCCCTTTTTACAGGCTTGGGAAAGAGATTTAGGGACTACGTTTTCCCCAGAACAAAAGGATAAGATGCTGTTGTTTAATCAAAAGGCCTCGATGGCAAGCAGATATCAAGAAGGGGGATACAAGATCCTTACTAGGTGGTATAGAACACCAAAAGTGTTACATCAAATTTACCCCCAGATATCAGAGACATGTTGGAGATGTCATGGAGCAGAAGGAACATTATTACATATATTTTGGGAATGTCCAAAAATTAGAGTGTTCTGGGAGATGGTAGCCGATACTATTGTAAGGATTACAGGAATTGACCTGGGAGATAAACCGGCAACTTTTCTGCTGCTGGACATCCCAATGGCAATAGAAAGATTCAAAAATTCTTTGCTGAGACATTTATTGATAGCAGCAAGGGCATGTATCCCGGTTCTGTGGAAAAAAAGCAACCCTCCAGCTAGAGCACAGTGGTTTCAGAGAATTGCAGAAATCCAACAAATGGAAAATTTAACAATGACAATGAGAGATCAAGACGAGAAATATCAGAAGATCTGGACTCCATATCTAAATTATAGAGAAAGTATGATGTGAAACATTTCGAAATATGATAGAGCAGGCGGGTGGTGGTGGGGGGGGGGGGGAGTGAGGGGGGGGATTATAGTGAAAATTCAAACTTTTTTTTTTTTTTCTTGTTTGTATATTTATCTATTTATTTCTCTGGGAGGGAAGGGTGAGGGAGGGGGGAGGATGACATGGAATTGAGGTATGGATTGAAATATTATAAGACTGTTATAGCTGTTAAAGAAGTTGTAGATGTAAAACGAAATGTAATGTGAAATCTATGGAAAGAAAAGATGAAAAAATAAAGAATTTATAGGAAAATGGAAAACGCCAACAGCCTGTCATCACACATTTCCTGTCGGAAAATCCGATCGTGTGTACGCGGCTTTAGAGGCAGAATTCTAGGAGGGTGCATGCCTTAGTGCAAGACCTAAAATTCAAGGTTCTTTATGCATTATTGTTCTGTGATCCAGGATCTAATTCAGAAACACACATATTGAGAAGAAAACACGTTAAGGCATTGCACTTTACTAGTACTGTTAGTTTACAAACTTTGCAAAACCTAATAGGGTCAGTTTACATTAACATTTTTTTAAAGCTCCGCTCTTACTGATGTCATGTGCCAGGGCATGCCAGGCATTCCATAGTGGTTGCTCAGCTAACAGCCAGGTTGAGCTGTTTATCCGGAGCCCCCTCTAGGTTAGTCCTTTCCTGAACTTATATGACTACAAACTTTATTTAACTCTCTTTATACCACAAAAGGTACCACATCAGCCTTTGTATTCTATTGAAGCTTAGAGCAAATAGAGAGAATCATTTGCGGTAGATCAGTATGCCTTTGGGCGGCTGTTATATTACTGTATTGTAGCTACACAGTGTATACAGAGTATCCCCGGGATCCCTACTGTTTGTTCCTACTCTCTTTTGAACTTATGCTGGCCATACACTATACGAAAAATTAGGCAAACCCAATTTTGAAAAACAAACGATCGGCCGCGAGCGCAAACGATGTTGCCATCATGTGATGACCGATAAATTGTTCTGTGGACATAAATAAATACATTTTATGTTCATTTTTTTACATATACCTAGTGCAGACAGGTCTGATGGGAAACACATTAACCTTTCAATTTATCGTTCAATCGGGAGAACATTTCCAAACTTGTCCTTCGTTTTTTCAGCTCAAAAACGTCCAAAAGATTATCAAATTTGTGCCCATTAACTGGCCGGAAAAAACGGTCTAATGGCCGGTTGTTTGTATAATGTATGGCCAGCATTAGGTTTACCTTTACTGGGAGCATGCTTGATGGTGTGAGGCCGCGTACACACGCGCGGACTGTTCGCCCAACTTTGTCCGTCCAACAGTTTCGGCAAACAGTCCGCTCAAACTTAGCATGGACGGACATGGCCACACACGACGGACGAACAGTTTGCTGAAACCGTGCGCGATGACGTGAACGGCACGTACGACGGGACGAAAAATACGACGTCCTATACACTGCATTATAGCTTTCGGCGTGGAAATCCTTTCTGAGCATGCGCGAGACTTAGTTGGCCGAACAAGCCTACACACGAGCGAACAGTCCGCTGAAACCTTGTTTCAGCGGACAGTTTTTCGGAATTTCCGTAAGACCTTGTTCGTCCAACTGTCCGCTGAAACTGTCCGCTGAAGCCCCACACACGAGCGGACTGTCCGCCCAAACACTGTTCAGCGGACAAGGTTGGGCGAACAGTCCGCCCGTGTGTACGCGGCCTCAGCTGCTGCTAGTTTTGCAGGTGACAACATTGTCATTTTAATCATCTTATTGGTGGAGTTTTTTTAAAAATCTTTTGTTGATTCATTGCTTGAATAAAGCCGTGTTTCTATTCACTGTTTGACCCCATATGTGACTACCTTTTAGGGTACTTGGGCCTGTTTTTTCTTTTTTCCTGAACTTGACTCACTGACACAGTGAGGGACAACCTCAGCTCTGTTGCCTTTTCTAAAATCTCAAACATCTACAAAAAACAGAATGCAATGATTTGCAACTCTCATAAACCTATATTTTATTCGCAATAAAAAAAAAAAAAATAGACAAAATATTACAGATTTAAACTAAGAAAAAGGTGGCAGTAAAATTGATGCCTGTGCTGACAAGGTCCTCACACCGGAATAATTCAATTAATTACGGTGCAAGCATGCACGCAAGTGCAATGGGACATGCAGACTTGAAAATGTAAACTGTTGAATGGAAATTGTGTTTTTAGTGCACATTTCATGGAAAAAAAATAATAATTGAAGTAGCACACAGGGAGACAGAGGATACAGGTGAGGGATGGCAAAAAAAAAAAAAAAAAAAAAAAAAAAGAAGGTGAGAATCTTATAATGTGCTGGTAAAGGAAAGAATTATGAATATTGGTGGTAAAACAAAAGAGGCTTTGGTACTACTTTAAAGTGGTTGTAAACCCTCTGGGACCACTTTACCCTACAGGTAAGCCTAGATTAAGGCTTACCTGTAGTTGCAAGAAACATCTCCTTAACCTACATGGTTAAGGAGATATTTTACAAAAACCGGGCAACCACTGTCTATGGCGCATGCGCACTGAGTGCGCCGCAAGTGAAGGCGAACGTGCCGTCACTGACGGCTCCCATGAGCATGCACCGGAGTGACATCATTGCGGCTCCGGCCAGTCATATCGCTGGAGCCGTGATACCCGGAAGTCACTCTGGGTATCATGGCAGCAATGGAGAACGTGGACGAGGGTCGCCTCAATATCAGGTAAGTTATTCATAATGAGATAGTATGCTATGCATACTAGCTCATTATGACTTTGCCTTGCAGGGTGTATTTTTTTTTCCAGGCTTTAATTCCTCTTTAAAGCGGTAGCAAAGCCCGCTTGGTCATTTTTACCTACAGGGGAGCCTATAATAAAGGCTTATCTGTAGGTAAAATTTATATTTTCTAAGTGTGCACGGTTTAGGAGATATTCACCCTGCATGGAGCCAGTAACATTACTGGTGTATGCGCTCTGAAGGTCCAGCATACCTTGCCTGTGTTCTATCAGAATACCGCTACCCATCAGATTAGGTAACGGAAGTGACACTTCGTCACCGCCATCTTGGTACAACCCGCACTTGGCCGCACCGGAGTCTTTTATTTCACACTTATTTTTACCTTATATAGTTAAATCGAGTATTTTGAAATCCGTCAGACTTGATGGTGAATTTTAAAAACAGCAGATTCTGTCAGATTAGCAAACCTGTTTGCTTGCCACTGCTTTTAAAATGAAAC
The DNA here is from genome assembly GCF_037356315.1 of Lithobates pipiens. Taxonomy (NCBI): domain Eukaryota; kingdom Metazoa; phylum Chordata; class Amphibia; order Anura; family Ranidae; genus Lithobates; species Lithobates pipiens. The sequence goes on along the minus strand of NW_027507686.1, from coordinate 134,209,365 downwards.
ATCAAAACAGTGTCACAGATTTCAAAATACTGTATTTCCCTATATAAGCTCAGTTTACTGGCAAAAATAAGTGTGAAATGCAAGACTTGGATGGGTGTAAAAAGATGTCCGCTGCCTCCTTCTGACTGCAGGCTTACTGCAGCCGAGTGCGGGTTGTACCAAGATGGCGGTGATGGAATGTCACTTCCATTACATATTCTGATGGGTAGCAGTATTCTGAACACTGGAACTTCACAGTTTTGTGCCAGAACTGAGGGCCCCCCCGTGCCCATGCACAGGAGTGATGTCATCGCGGCTCTGGCCAATCACATAGCCGGACTGTGTGAACCCTAAAGAAAGACCGGGGGGACATGTCAGCCTTCTGAGTAGTGTCAGTACAGTGCTGGTGGGCTTCATTCCAAGGTGAGTATTTCATAATGTGCTAGTATGTGATGCATACTAGCACATTATGCCATTGTCTTGCAGGTTTTTTTTTGTTTGTTTTTTTCTTTTACAACACCCGAGTTTTACACCCGCTTTAAGCAGTTTGACACGTCCCCAGACTCACAGCTCTGCAGTTGGTGAAGCTCATGCTCCCCTGCTGATTTGGAGAGCTTTGGCTCTGACTCAGTAAGGAGTGGAAGACAGCTGCAAAGAGATCACTGATTTCCCACAGAAAGAACGTTTCTATAATGCAGAGAGCTGACTTTTTCTCTACACTAGGCCCATGGACAAGATGTCAGTGGCTGGCAGGTAGCTCCCAGACAATGCAGTGCTTGAGAAAAGCTGAATATAGTTCCACTTCAACTGTTTCCCAAAAAAGTTACATGTTGTAAATGATAATTGCCATTTGCTTGTGTCCTCAACCGAACTAGACCCAAATGATTTAAATTGGAACTTTAGTCAGAAAATTAAGTCCAGCGAAATAACTTCAGGCCGGCCCCTTTTGCAGATAGAGCTATGTAAAACATTAAAAATAAGTGCCTATACTGTTTAAAATCCAGTAATACACTGTCTCACCCTGCTCTGCACATGCTCAGTTGCTCTCAACTTTTAGGCACTGCCAAGTTTGTAGAGGACAAATCTGCTGACAGTCTTAAAGTGAAACTACTGTAAACCCTCCTATCTTTTACAGCCAAGGGAGTTGCTTCTGTTTGATCTGCAACTGCCATGGTGCTGCACTTGTGATCAGTTATGACACCAGCTATTTGATGGTTTGACAATTTGGTTGAGGACAAAATCAAATGTGACAGTTAGCATTTCCAGCATTCCAGGAATGCAACTGTTTTTTGAAACTTGTAAATTGATGGGTTTAGTTATGCTTTATGATTTACTGCTGTTCAGTGGCTTTGGGCTTCAGCAAATTGGCAGCCTTCAGCAGGAAGAAACAAGAGCAGAGCTGGAGACAATTTACAGCACACCCTAATTTTGGTAACATAGTAATTAACGTGGAATGTATGTACCTTGCTAAAGAACTCCATTTTTTTATCAAGTTGTTATGGGTAAAGTTCCACTTTAATACTTTGAAAAAACAGTTACATTCCTGGAATGCTGGGAATGCTAACTGTCACATTTGCTTGTGCTCTCAACCAAACTGTTAAACCATCAAATGGCTGGTGTCATAACTGATCACATGTGTAGCACTAGGCAGTTGGAGATCAAACAGAGGCTAATATGGCAGCTTCTTTGGCTGCAAAGTATTGGAAGGGGTTGGTTGTGCTTTGAAATAGTTGTAAAGCTCAGACATGAAATATGAACAAAGCATCTGTATTGTGTCTCAATTAAAAGCACCACATGTCATTTCTCTCTGGTGCTTTATTCCTCTTCTATCAGCAGGGGTCACTTCTGTAAGGTTTTCCTGACACCAAGAGATACAAATGTGACGGGGAGGAAGCTCCAGCTGATTGACTGCCTCAGATCTGTTCCTGTGTGCTGTGAGCAGGGGGGGGGGGGGGGTGTCTCTCTCCTCCAATCAGCTGTCAGAACTCTCCTCACTGAGCTCTGCAGAGTAACTTTAGCTCTCTGACCCCTTTTTTCTGAACACTGAGACACAATTTATAAATTTGGGCTTTGAACAGCTGTAGAAAATACTGCAGATAAACAGGTGCAACTTGTGTAGGAGGATTCCTTTCATCTCTGTATCACCTGAGGCCAGTCACTCCATTGGGTAAAGGTAAGGGTTTCTAAACACTTTAAACTATCAAATGGTCAGTGTCTAAAGATGAGCGCAGGCGTGTTCGGATACAAATGTGAACCAGGCTAAACGATCCCATCAGGAAGTTGTCCCTGCATTCAACCAATCATAAGATGGATGAAGCATTCCTCGCCCCACATACAATGAGTGTGGCTGTAGGGCATGACTACCACCACTTATGACTGACTGTTCTGTGTGATAGCTTCCTGGCAGCATAGTTCAGGTGCAGACTTGTGTCCCAACACGCCTGAGATCACTCCTACTGGTGTCATAAAGGATCATATAGGCGGCACCCTCAGCTTTCACACTTTGAATGACAATTGTGTGTTTATGTAACACAGAACACATATGACAAATGTTTTCATTTTTTTTGAGACAGACAGAGCTTTCTTTTGGTGGTATTTAATCACCACTGTGTTTGTTTGTTTTTTTCTTCTTCTTCACTGATGGGCACCGATAAGCTGCACTGATAGGGAGGCAATGATGTACACTGATTATCAGTGACCTAATTATTAGTGTAAATGCCACTTATTGGCAATGCTTTTCTCGAATATACACAGTGTTAGAGCTGCATGATTAATCATTAACAAAATTGAAATCACACTTAAACCCCCCTTCTGATCCTAATCAGCCATTTCTGTGATTCAGCAAACAGTGAAGAGCTGAGCTATAAAAAAATAAAATCAAAATAAAATCTGACCAATATTTATCAACATTCCTCAGCACTGAGAGATAGAGAAAGAAAAGAAGAGATGCAAAGTATCTTTTAGAGATCAAAGGAATGAACTTCAGTCTGTAGATGAGGGCAGTTTAACCAATAAAGACTAAACCTTTTTCTGACACTTGTTGGTTATGCGTTAAAATCTGTATTTTTTGCTAGAAAATTACTTAGAACCCTCAAACATTATATATGTATTTGGAGGGGGTCTCCAAACTTCCTGAACAAAGGGCCAGTTTACTGTTTTCAGACTTTAGGGGGGCGGATTGTGGCCATTGGAGGTAGAAAAAGCCCCGACATCAGTGGGAACAAAAAAAAATTACCTATCATTTGTTTCAGTGGAAGTAATTGTGCCTCATCATTGGTGTCAGTGGGGTGAATTGTGCCCCATTCTTGATGTCACTGGGAAGAATTGCCCCCCATTATTGGTGTGATTTGGCCCAATTTTTTGTGTCACTGGGGGAAACTGTGCCCCATTGTTGGTTTCATTGTGAGGTATAGTGCCCTATCATTGGGTCTCATTGGGCCCCATTGTTGGTCTCATTGGGAAGAGTAGTGTCCTATCATTGAGTGTCATTGGGCCCCATTGTTGGTTGTTGGTTTCATTGGGAGGAATAGTGCCCTATCATTGGTATAAGTGGGAGGAAGTGTGCCCCATTATCGGTGCCATTAAGCACAATTTTTTGTGCCATTGGAAGAAATTGTGTCCCATCAATGGTGTCATTGAGCCCCATTGTTGGTCTCATTGGGAGGAATAGTGGCCCATTATTGGTGTCATTAAGCCCAATTGTTGGTCTCATTGGATGAAAAAGTGCCCTATTGTTGGGTGTCATTGAGCCCCATTGTTGGTGTCATTGGGGGAAATTGTGCCCAATTGTTTGTGTCATTGGGAGAAATTGTGTCCCATCGATGGTGTCATTGGCCCCATTGTTGGTCTCATTGGGAGGAATAGTGCCCCATCATTGGGTGTCATTGTGCCCCATTGTTGGTGTCAGTGGGAATAATTTTGGGAGGAATTGCTCCCCTTCATCTGTGTCATTGAGTGTAATTATGGCCCCAAGGGCCAGGTAAAAGCAAGCAAAGGGTGCATCTGGCCTTTGGGCGGTAGTTTGGAGATCACCGCCCTAGAGAATAAAATGGAGGTGGTTGCAATATCTTATGTCACACTGTATTTGCGCAGCAATCTTTCAAACGCAATGTGAAAGATGATGTTACACCGCAAGAATCATGATCTTTATTCTAAGCAAAAACATTGTGATTCTCATTTTATCCAGAATTGCACAGTGCATGAGGAAAAGACTGCCATTAACTGGTGAGTTTGGTTACATGTGATCAGATGTGATTGGACACAGCGGATGATAGAGTGAGCCCCAGGTGCACCCTGGACGCCCTTCCAGAATGAGAGAGCCGCGCTATAGCCATCTTTCAGCTATAACGCCATATTAAAACGGTTAATGCCCAATGCTCAATGAGGTGGTACAGCTTCTCCATCATGTGACTGCTGTAATGGGCGATCATGTGACTGCTGTAATGGGCGATCATGTGACTGCTGTAATTGTCTCTCACATATGATCAGGAGCTCCTCCCACTGATCCCCCAGAAGCTATGATAGATGTCAGTGACAGCTCGGTCCGTGTGCTGGGAGCGCGCTCTCTACATGCAACCTCAGGCTGCCGCGGACATGGTAAAGCCACCCTCTCTATGTGTGACGAGGACGGCACACTTTTTTACCAATGCCATTCAGTATCCCCCAAAAAGTGACAACCCTATTCTACATCTCATAGGTCCTCCCAATACAGTGCGTGATGAATAGCATGAAATACAAGAGATTAGAGTGAGGGGAAGCTGGATAATGAGAGTAGAAGACGAACGTGAGTGAGGATGAAGGATCACCTGCAGGAGCCCTCTCCCCCATTACTGTACGGACATACGAACCACAAACACCGAGCACCACTCACATTCCTATCAGTCTACGATATAGAAACCATTCCTGTATTCTCCCAGCGGCCCTGTTCTTGTAGCACAGCGTCCGTCTCCAAAACCCTAGCAACAGTTTCCATAGTCACAACGTCACATCCCGTCTGCCATCCCTGGCCAGCCTTCTGGCATCACGTTCCTTATGCGCTGCATGACGGGATTGTAGTTCTTTTTGGTTCAGTTCTATTGGTGGAATCCAGAGAGTGAACTACACCTCCCATAATTCCATGCGGTGGGCAGGAGGGAGGTATGTTTAAAGATAACACATGGAAGATGAAGCGCCACGGAAAGGGTGACAGTGAGAAGGAAGTCAAGGTATTTTGACTTATTGTGCTGTTTCCATAGACGTGTTCAGTTTCTTGGTGATCACAACAGAGAATGACAACTAATGAATCCAGTTATGAAATAAGTGATCAGTACAACTTAGGAGAACATCCCTTGAAGCGTATCTGTGGTCCTATCCAGCGCTGCTTTGTATTTCAATCATTTCTAGTCTGCTCTTATTACTCAGATTCATCATGAAGTCCATACACTTTGTGTAGTTCCCCGTAAATATAGAGCTTGTTTTGTCTTGTGGTAGAGCTGCATTTTTAGTGCCCCCCGACCCCGAAAATTAGAAGTCAGCAGCTACAAAGACTGCAGCTTCTGACTTTTAATATATGGACACTTACCTGTCCAGGGAGCCCGCAATGTCATTACCCTACTAGGGCTGCCACCTCATCCCTTTAAACCTGACCACATATGAATTACACGGCTTCTGAGGCTGATTTCATGCAGATAAGGAACTGAGTGAGTTTAATTACCCCTTAATCAGCCACGGAACCTGCATAATTCATATGTGTTCAGGTTTAAAGGGGTGAGGTGGCAACCCTGCACCCTATGCGATCTTCGGATCGACTCTCAGGTGCTGCTGCCACCATTGCCAGTAAGGGAACCTGGCTTCACAGCCGGGTCCCTACTGCGCATGCACAAAGCGCACTGTGCTTTCTAATTGGCCGGCGGTGGAGGAAGGAGGGGGGGGCGAGGTTTGCCGCAGCACCATCTCCAGAAGTGGGGAAGGACACCTGTCATAAATAAGGTTCTCCTCCCCTTGAAAGGTGGCAAATGTGGCACCAAGGGGGGGAAGAATAAGCGGAAGTGCCACTTTTGGGTAGAACTCCGCTTTAAGAGCAGTGCTTTTCAGGCTAATTAAAAGAAATAAAAATAAAAATTGATAATAAATACACATTTCTTTTCTGCAAATATTTAAAGTTATTTATTAGTAAAAAGTGAACTGTAATCACTTTCAGGTCATTACAGAAGACATAGGGACACTCTGTATGTCTGGAGGAAAAGAAATTAAGGCTACTTTTACTACACTGCGGCGTCGGCGGTAAAGGGCCGCTATTTTTAGCACCGCTTTACCGTTGTTTTGGAGGGACTTTTCAGCTGCTAGCAAGGCACTTTTAACCCCCGCTACCTCCCGAAAAAGGGTTAAATTCACCGCTGCCCATTGATTTCAGTGGGCACGGGCACTGTAGGAGCTGTGTATACACTACTCGTAGGAGCGATGTATACGCTGCTCCAACAGCGTCTCAAAGATGCGGCTTGCAGGACTTTTTTTTGGCGTCCTGCCAGTGCACCACGCCAGTGTGAAAGCACTCGGGCTTTCACACTGGAGTGAGAAGAGGGCCTCTTTACAGGCGATATTTTTAGCGCTATAGCGCCTGTAAAGCGCCTCAGTGTGAAAGCAGCCTTAACGTCCACATACAGAAAAGCTTCAAAAGATCTGTGGAAATGTGGAATAGACTCCCTCAAGTGCTTGTTCTGGCCAGCTCAGTTGATTGTTTTAAAAAAGAGCTGAATGCACAAACTATAACTGGATATTAACCACTTGCAGACCACCTGCCCCCAATGTACTGCACAGGGACAGCCCGTGCAGCAAAATTATATAATGGTACGGCAGGGCCTGCTTCCAGGTTAAGGACACACTCATGCATGCATGCTAGACACCCACTATGATTATACACAACGGGAGTCTGTCAGCAAGTCCCGGCCAATGATTCATGGCCAGGACCTGCTGATAGGCTGTGTCCAGTCACAGCCCAGAGCCCTGCATTGCCAATCAATATAGTGCTCTGTACAACAGGAACAATCTCTCCGTTCAGGGATAAGAAACAAAGATCTGGTAGTAAAAGCAGAACATATTTAACCCCTTGATCATCTTAGACGTTAACCCCTTCCCAGCCAGTGTCCTTAAAGCGGAGGTCCACCCTAAAGTGGACCTTCCGCTCATCGGAACTCTCCCCCCCTCTGGCGCCACAATTGGCACCTTTCAGGGGGGAGGGGGGTGCAGGTACCTGTACAGTACAGGTATCTGCACCCACTTCCGGGATAGCTCTCTGCGGAAAGGGGCGTAGGTTACGCCCCTTTCCGAAAGTCCCCCGCTGCCTGCTGGGAAACACACAGATCCCAGAGGCAGCGGGTCCATCCTTATTGCGCAGCGCGACTCACGCATGCACAGTAGGGAACCGGGAAATGAAGCCGAAAGGCTCCACTTCCTGATACCCATACCCAAGATGGCGGCGGCAGCACCCGAGAGACGATCGAGAGATCGGCTTCAGGTGCCGACATCGCGGGCGCGCTGGACAGGTAAGTGTCACTATTTTAAAAGTCAGCAGCTGCAGTATTTGTAGCTGCTGGCTTTAAAAAAAAAAAAAAAAAAACGCGGACTCCCGCTTTAATACAGTGACAGTGCATAGTATTATCACTGATCACTGCATTAGTGCCATTGGCGATGTCAATATCACTTAGTGTCAGATCGTCCGCCACACTATCACAGTCCCATGATAAGCTGCTGATCACCAACATTTTACACACACACACACACACACACACACACACACACACTCTACATTACCAAAAGTATTGGGACACCTGCCTTTAAATGAACTTAATGGCATGCCAGTCTTAGTCTGTAATCCTTAGTTCACTATCGAGTTGGCCATCACTCAGTGTCAGATCGCCTGCCACACTATCACAGTCCCTTTATAGTTTGCTGATCACCGCCATTAGTGGTATAGAAAGAAACATTTCAAAATATGTATACACACTATTACCAAAAGTATTGTGACACCTACCTTTACATGCACTTTAATAGAATGCCAGTCTTAGTCCGTAGGGTTCAATATTGAGTTGGCCCACTTTTCTGGGAAGGCTGTCCACAGGGTTTAGGAGAGTATCTATGGGAATGTTTGACCATTATTCCAGAAGTGCATTTGTGAGGTCAGGCACTGATGTGGGCAAGAAGCCTGGCTTAGGGTCTCCACTCTAATTCATTCCAAAGGTCTTCTATCAGGTTGAGGTCAGGACTCTCTGCAGGCCAGTCAAGTTCCTCCACCTGAAACTAGCTCATCCATGTCTTTATGGACCTTGCTTTGTGCACTGGTCCAAATCATTTGGTGGAGGGGGGATTATGGTGTGGGGTTGTTTTTTTAGGTGTTGGGCTTGGCGCCTTAGTTCTAGTAAAGGGAACTTTTAAGGAGTCAGAATACCAAGACAATTTCCCAACTTTGCGGGAATAGTGTGGGCCCCTTCCTGTTCCAACATGACTGCACACCAGTGCACAAACAAGGTCCATAAAGACATGAATGAGCTAGTTCAGGGTGGAGGAATTTGACTGGCCTGCAAAAAGTCCTGACCTCAACCCCATAGAGAACCTTTGGGATGAATTAGAGCAGAGACTGCCAGCCAGGCCTTTCTAGTCCAACATCAGTACCTGCCCTCGCAAATGCACTTCTGGAAGAACGGTTAAACATTCCCATAGACACACTCCTATACCTTGTGGATAGCCTTCCCAGAAGAGTTGAAGCTGGTATGGTTGCAAAGGGTGGGCCAACTCTATATTGAACCCTATGGACTAAGACTGGAATGCCATTAAAATTCATGTGCTTGTAAAGGCAGGCGTTCCAATGCTTTGGATAATATAGTGTATGTATCATAGTTTGTAGATGGTAACTTTCGCAGAAACCAATCGATATACACTTAAGGGTATTTTATTTTATTTTATTTTTTTTACCAAAAACATATAGCAGAATACATTTTGGCCAACATTTATAAAGAAATTGCATTTTTTTTTTGTGGGATATTTCTTATAGCAGAAAGTATACAATATATTTTTTTATTTTTTCAAATTTTAATTTAAAAAAAAAAAAAAAAAACACAGTAGTGATCAAATACCATCAAAAGAAAGATCTATTTGGGTGAGGAAAAAAAAATATATATATATATACAGTGTATGTGTGTGTATATGTGTATGTGTGTGTGTGTGTGTATATATATAATGATGTTTTGGGTGTCACATGTCCACACAATCACCAGTTAAAGTAGCTCAGTGCTGACTGTTCGTGAAGGTGGTAAAATCTTCCAGAGCTGAGGTGGTTAATATTTAGAGGTAATAACAAAAGGGGTAGTTCATCCAGGGGATGTCCGTTTACCTCCTGGGGGATTGGAAATATTTTTTTCCCCTGCTGGAACAAATTGGATTATGCTTTTGTTGGAGTCTTATTTTTGCTTTCATCTGGATCAACTGTTGGTATAGGATTGCGCAAATTGAAGTTTCTTTTTTCTATTGGTTGAACTAGATGATTTTTTTTTCAACCTGACGGTGTAACTTAGCCTTTAAAGTAGATCTTCAGCCAGCCTCTCTTCCCTATGTTCACATAACTGCTCCTTTCACACATCAGATTTTTTTTGGAAATGGGAATTTTTTAAAACGACTGTATGAGAATAAAAAAAAATGGAGGAACACTATCATCATTTAACAATATAAAGTTACAGTTAAAAAGAAAATAATAATATGTAAAAAGGAAATTGAGGCCAAAAAAATTGAACAACAGATTGCAAAATAGTGTAAAACACCCCCCCCCCCCCCCAAATTCTTCAGTTATATTAAAAAAAATATAGCTCTGAGGATGTAGGCCCTTTATAAAATAATCTGGAGTGGGTGACGGGACAAAGAGAAGACAAGTTTATTAAACACTTTCTTCATCTCTGTGTATACAATGGAGCATGGGGGAGCTCATGTCTGTAATGGGGATGGTATTGACACAGCCCCATATGATCTACAATGGCTCAGACATGATATGGTCCAGAAATATTTAGACAGAATAAAGGTGAATAAAGCACCTGGACCAGATGGTATCCACCCACAGATCCTAAAACAAATTGAGCTCTGTCATTTTGATGCAATTGTTTCTAATTTTTAGGGACTCATTAATGACTGGCATAGTACCACTAGATTGTCGTAAGGCCAATGTGGTGCCCATATTTAAAAAGGGATTAAAGTCTTTACTAGGGATGCACCGAAATTTCGGCCGCCGAAACATATCGGCCGAAAATGCCCTTTTCGGCAATTTGCCGAAAGAGAAAAACGGCCGATAATGGAGCCGAAAATGGGGCGGGGCCAGGGTAGGGGGCGGGGCTCCGCCCCCCACCCCTGGTGCGCCCATCATGAAAAGCTATAACATTCCAAATAGTGCAGGAGAGCCGTCTCCACCACCTGTTTGATCACAGAGCTGTGTTCCCGGCCGTGCGCCGTCACGTACAGCCCCTCCCCCTTGTCCGGGCACTTTGATAGACAGATCACCCGTAGGATTGGACGGATGATCTGTCTATCAAAGTGCCCTGACAAGGGGGAGGGGCTTACGTGACGGCGCGCGGCCGGGAACACACAGCTATTGAACTGAAAGCTGTGATGTTCCCCTGCTGTGATCAAACAGGCGACGGAGGCGACTCTCCTCTTCTCTCTTCTCTTTACAGGTTAGCTGCTATGAGGGGAGACACTGGCTGCTCTGAGGGAAAACACTGGCTGCTATGAGGGGAAACACTGGCTGCTATGAGGGGACACACTGGCTGCTATGAGGGGACACACTGGCTGCTATGAGGGGACACACTGGCTGCTATGAGGGGACACACTGGCTGCTATGAGGGGACACACTGGCTGCTATGAGGGGACACACTGGCTGCTATGAGGGGACACACTGGCTGCTATGAGGGGACACACTGGCTGCTATGAGGGGAGACACTGGCTGCTATGAGGGGAGACACTGGCTGCTATGAGGGGAAACACTGGCTGCTATGAGGGGACACACTGGCTGCTATGAGGGGACACACTGGCTGCTATGAGGGGACACACTGGCTGCTCTGAGGGGACACACTGGCTGCTCTGAGGGGACACACTGGCTGCTCTGAGGGGACACACTGGCTGCTCTGAGGGGACACACTGGCTGCTCTGAGGGGACACACTGGCTGCTATGAGGGGAGACACTGGCTGCTATGAGGGGAGACACTGGCTGCTATGAGGGGAGACACTGGCTGCTCTGAGGGGACACACTGGCTGCTCTGAGGGGACACACTGGCTGCTCTGAGGGGACACACTGGCTGCTCTGAGGGGACACACTGGCTGCTCTGAGGGGACACACTGGCTGCTCTGAGGGGAGACACTGGCTGCTCTGAGGGGAGACACTGGCTGCTATGAGGGGAGACACTGGCTGCTATAAGGGGACACACTGGCTGCTATGAGGGGACACACTGGCTGCAACAGGGGACACTGGCTGGCTGCATTGTATCAATTGTATCATGTGTCATGTATCATGTGTGCAATTTCTGACCATCTCCTGTACCACGTCCCCAGTCTCTGACCATCTCCTGTACCACGTCCCCAGTCTCTGACCACCTCCTGTACCACGTCCCCAGTCTCTGACCACCTCCTGTACCACGTCCCCAGTCTATGACCACCTCCTGTACCACGTCTCCAGTCTCTGACCACCTCCTGTACCACGTCCCCAGTCTCTGACCATCTCCTGTACCACGTCCCCAGTCTCTGACCATCTCCTGTACCACGTCCCCAGTCTATGACCACCTCCTGTACCACGTCTCCAGTCTCTGACCACCTCCTGTACCACGTCCCCAGTCTCTGACCATCTCCTGTACCACGTCCCCAGTCTCTGACCATCTCCTGTACCACGTCCCCAGTCTCTGACCATCTCCTGTACCACGTCCCCAGTCTCTGACCATCTCCTGTACCACGTCCCCAGTCTCTGACCATCTCCTGTACCACGTCCCCAGTCTCTGACCATCTCCTGTACCACGTCCCCAGTCTCTGACCATCTCCTGTACCATGTCCCCAGTCTCTGACCATCTCCTGTACCATGTCCCCAGTCTCTGACCATCTCCTGTACCATGTCCCCAGTCTCTGACCACCTCCTGTACCATGTCCCCAGTCTCTGACCACCTCCTGCACCATGTCCCCAGTCTCTGACCACCTCCTGTACCATGTCCCCAGTCTCTGACCACCTCCTGTACCATGTCCCCAGTCTCTGACCACCTCCTGTACCATGTCCCCAGTCTCTGACCACCTCCTGTACCATGTCCCCAGTCTCTGACCACCTCCTGTACCATGTCCCCAGTCTCTGACCACCTCCTGTACCATGTCCCCAGTCTCTGACCACCTCCTGTACCATGTCCCCAGTCTCTGACCACCTCCTGTACCATGTCCCCAGTCTCTGACCACCTCCTGTACCATGTCCCCAGCCTCTGACCACCTCCTGTACCATGTCCCCAGCCTCTGACCACCTCCTGTACCATGTCCCCAGTCTCTGACCACCTCCTGTACCATGTCCCCAGTCTCTGACCACCTCCTGTACCATGTCCCCAGTCTCTGATCACCTCCTGTACCATGTCCCCAGTCTCTGACCACCTCCTGTATAAAAATATTTTTTTTAAAACAGTCATTTTCGGTATCGGTGCTGTTTTGGTATCGGTTTCGGTTTTCGGCCTAGTGTATTTTTCATTTTCGGTATCGGTTTCGGCACCAAAAAACCCATTCGGTGCATCCCTAGTCTTTACCAAGTAACTATAGACCTGTTAGTTTAACTTCTTGGCAAGATACTGGAGAGTTTAATAAAATACCACATAGATGAGTTTTTGCTGGAAAAAAAATAATTTAAGCTCCAGAAAGGTTTTACCCCCTTCATGACCAGTGCATTTTTTTTTTCTATTTAACATTGCTCTACTTTAATTGGCAATTTATTTTTATTTTTATTTATCTTTCAGGTACTATATTTCTTTATCTTTTATTTTTAGTTTCCATTCATTTTTTATTTTTTCATTTTTCAATTTTTTCTATATAATTTAATTTTCTTTTATTTGTTCCTTTCTTTCATCCTTTTTAATAGGGCGAATGCTACATGGCGGTGACATAGCTAAACAGACACTGTCCGGTTTTACCTTACGTAAAGCTGCGGAAGAAATAGAGCCAAGCCTCTTTCTCAAACTGAGGCCTGGACGTTTGGAACGCCAGACCGGACATGACACTAGCCACACCTCGCTCTCAAAGCGAGGCTTGAATATATACTAGTGATTGGCTGAATACGCCGTAAACGAGGCTTGGATAGCACAATCAGCCACAGAGTTTATCATATGTTTATACTTATACAAATATCGCTGTATTTAAGACTCTGGGCTAACAAATTAAATGTCAGTGACTTAGTATACCGTTGACTAATTTCCGAAGGGGTTATTCAACGTTCATGCATTTAATTTTTACGAGACAAATACTTCCGGTCTATTACCGGAAGTGACGTCGGGCGGAAGTCCTTTTGGCGTCCTAAACGACGTGGGGGTCACCATTCTTTTATAAGTGATGCTAGCAGGGGGGTCCAAACCCCAGATGACGACTCCGTAGTCGAAACGCGTCGGAAGGACTCCTCTGCAGACATCGCTATCCCTATATTCATGTGCATGCCGTTTTTTGATACCTAGTTATTAAAAAAAAATTGTGACAATATTACGCTATGTCAGGCTTTTATTTTATGGTTCTATGTACGAGACTACCATCCCATCTCTCATTGGACAATAACAAATTTTTCGCCCATTTGATGTGGTGGTACAAGCTGAGTCTAAGGAATATCCACACCCATTGGGTAGATTCTATATATAAAGCCTACGTCCTCTGGTAAGCCTCCCCCATTCTCACGGTGGTGGCGGTGTTGCATGCAAGAAGAGCATGCAGTGTCTTTGAAAGTAGTTTTTGGGAAAGTTGATCTTCCTACAAATTCACCAGTGGACTTCACAGTTTTGGGACTCATTTAGCACAAGCACTTTTTTCTGAATATTACCCAGATAACCAGAATTGTAAAAACCATTAGATTGCATCGGGCCAGAATTTTGGGAGGGTGGAAAGTTCTGATTTCCCTCATTAAAATATGACCCTTGCATACGGGGTGGAAAAAAAACGCCCCTGATTAGGGGGAAAGGGGAGAGTACCACGCCATCGATCACCTCCACCCCCAGATTGGGGTTTGAAGGGACGGTGAGGAGGGGGGTTGGATAGGGGTAAGATGGAAATCCATTTCTGGAATTAGATTGATTCTTATAGGGAGGTTGATACAAACCTCCTCTCCCCTTGAAAGGAGGCCTTGATGCATATGGCTGTGCAACTCTAGGGTCCCGCCACCTGCCTGACGTTACTTCCCCCAGGTGGTTGGGTGATCACTGCACCAGCATTGCTTGCATCTTGCTCAGCCAAAATCTTTTTTTGCCTCTCAAACATCACCCCTCCCTGATAATCAGTTAAATCTCTATTGTATTTTTATTTTTATTTTCTTAATTTTTTGTTCCCATTCCTCTTTTTCTAGAATCTTTAAAAGTGATTGTGATTTTGCTTTGTATTCTACTGTGTCACGATGTAGGGTCAGCTTTTCTTTGATGCTCTTAATTTCCTCATCAAGCCTGGAAAGTTTTGCACCTCATTGCATATGGAGTCTTACAAAAATAGCTATTACCCTGTGTGTGTACTGCCCTGACTACATTTAAAGTGATTGTAAAGTTTTGATTTTTTTCTATATAAAAAACAAAACAAACATGTTATACTTTCCTGCTTTGTTGCAGTGGATTCATACAGAGCAGCTTGGATCCTCCTCTTCTTGGGTGCCTCTTCTGTGCTCTTGGCTCATCCCTCCTGTTGAGTGCCCCCACAGAAAGCAGCTTGCTATTGGGGGCATCCAAGCCGAGCCGCAGCTCCCTGTGTCCATTCAGACACAGAGCTGCGGTTCAGCCCCACCCACTCTCTCTCCTGATTGGCTAACTGACTTTGACAGCAGCAGGAGCCAATGGCACCACTGCTGTGTCTCAGCCAATCAGGAGGGAGAGTCCTTGGTGGCCAAGACACACATGGACATCACTGGACTGAGTTTGGGTTCAGATATATATTAGAGGGGCCAAAGGGGGCTGCTACACACTAAAGGCTTTTTATCTTAATGCATAGAATGCATTAAGATAAAGAACTTTCTGACTTTACAACCACTTTAAATGTAGTATTCTTCCCACTCTTTTTTTTCCAGTCTTTTGCTTTACTTTTTCTCTTTTGCATGATATTTTCTCTGTCACCAAAATATCTAGTGTTGGAGTGGTGACATTGCCCTCTTCATCATATGACAGTGCTTGGACTCTGCATTTGGCCACAATCTCCAATCACGACATCATTGGAAGGAGGTCATATGCTCAACAACACCAGAACCACTGGATAATTTTCAGTGGCGGTCACAAGCAGATACACATCTTTATACACTAGATATACATCTAGGAAAAGCTGATGAGTATAAAGAGGCCAGGGTATGGGCTTTACACAGACATTGTCCCTTTACCCTGAATGCCTCTTCAAAGTCTTGAGCTTGTTAGGTCAGAAAATAAAAATCCCTTCACCTACCTCTGCAGCAGTAACTCCCATAGGACTCCCCTTACCCCAGTGTTTGTGAATGCTATCTTTATGCTGCATGGCCTAGAGCTGCAACAGCATTTGCTCCATTTCACCTTAGGTTCCCTGTTGCATTGAGCCAAGTAATAATGGAGAACTTCCATAAAGGGTAATGGCTGTCCCTGCATACACTTACACAAATAAGAGACACCGGAAAACATTCATCTCACATTGTACAATAAGGTTCTGTCTGTTTGTAACTAGCGTGTTATATTAAACTGGCTTTGCAAAAGAAAAGAGGACCAGTGGTTGGCTTTAATGGATGGCAGTTCATTTTTGTAGCATCTGCATGACGCAAGATGAGACTGAAATCATATTGAAAGCACTCATTGTCTCTTGCTTCGGAAATAATCGGTGAATGAGGCAGAGGAAACAGTTATTCTCATTTGCCACTTACACAAATGCTGTGACAAACACCACTCATGGCACAGGCAACCTGCATTTAGATAAGAGACAGTATTGTCAGGATACATCTATAGTAACAGTGTTTTATATTCTAGGGCTACATACACATTTAGCAGTTGGCCCTTGTGCACCAAATCCCTGCAATTTCATGTGCCTGGGTCCCATATAAGACATTATTGATCCAGAGAGGACTGTAAGGTACCGCAACCCAAATTTGGTGAAACATGCATGACCCATTCTCCCTCGGCATCCTGACCGGTCTGTCTCCGCTCACTGTGCAGAGATGGACTTGTCATAGCCCCGCTCTTCTCTATGGGGAGATCGGATGAAAATGGACCGCCTGTCCATTTTCATCATATCCCATTCAATCTGATCCCGACAGGAATGGATTGCAGCGGGTATCATTGGACATGTCACCACTGACATCAGCTGACCCATAGGAGTGAATGGAGCCTCCGATCAGGTTCACTTGAAAAACTGACGGGGGACCTGATTGATGTGCCCGTGTGAAACGGGCCTAAGGGTTTACAACCACTTTACCTTTTTGAATTGGAGCCTGGTTAATACTCCTGGCTGGAAGAAGTATCAGTGGACTACGAATGTAATGACATTGTCACAATTGTGCTCTATTTAGATCTGCAATGCCCTCCCTTTGCTATGGTGAAAGATGGGACTTGTACACTCTTCATTCAAAGATCTCCATGCATGGATGACAAAGCACAGCAATGCAAATTCAAAATATAATGGGAGACTGTGGAGAAGAAACAACTCCCAGATTCACTAAGGGCTGGAGATTGTGGACTGTTATCATGTTCCATGTTGTGCTTTAAAGCATAATTCCACTTTTGTTGAGAAAAAAATTAATAAAAAAAATTCCTTCTCTGTGATCTATGTATATTGCAAGGATTATAACAACCTTTGTTGCAGATTCCTACCTTTTTGTTATTCTGAAGTAATCCATGTGTGTTTGTTTGTCTGTGCCTCTGCACTGAATGGGTCTAATGGGAGTGGTTTCATAATTAACTGTCAGGTGTGCAGCTACAGGGCACTAATGAGGAAATCGGCTGGGTCTGCATCCCTTTAGGCGTGCTTCTAAGTATCTCTCCAAAAATGACATTATTTTTGCAGGGGGTGCGTGAAATCTGACTTGTATCTTAGGCAGACTTCTGGGAAAATTGGTGAGCCAATCACACAAGCAGGAGATTAGGTTTTTGGGGAGTGGTCAGTACACACTCTGTGTACAGAACACCTCCAGGTAGCCATATTGCAATGCATTCTCAGAAAATTACAGTGGCTGCAGATTGAAAAGGAAAGGTCATTTTTTTAATATTCTATTACAATATGGTTAGTGTTGCAATTATATGTGCTACATTATTTTTTCTTTGATATTTTTTCCCCACAAAAGTGGAGTTACCCTTTAACCAGTTGCCGACCGCCGCACGCCGATGTACGTCGGTACAATGGCACGGGCAGGCATAAGGACATACATGTACGTCCCTTGCCTCCCGCGGGTCGGGGGCCCGATCGGGCCCCCGCCCGGTGCCTGCGGCGGTCGGTATTCGTGCGGGAGCGATCCCGGACGAGGGGACGGCCATTCATTCATGGCCACCCCCTCGCGATCGCTCCCGACGAATAGAAATCCCCGGTGACATCACTTCCTCTCCTGTAATGTAAACACAGGAGAGGAAGTGATGTATTCTCTCCTCCGTGTCGGTATTTTTCGTTCCGACACGGTGGAGAGCGGATCAGTA
Organism: Lithobates pipiens; assembly: GCF_037356315.1. Classification (NCBI taxonomy): domain Eukaryota; kingdom Metazoa; phylum Chordata; class Amphibia; order Anura; family Ranidae; genus Lithobates; species Lithobates pipiens. The sequence goes on along the minus strand of NW_027507686.1, from coordinate 134,191,546 downwards.
AGTTGCACCAACACTCACACACACAGTAGAACATGCCAGGCACACTCACACCCCCCCTTTACCCCCCGATCACCCCCCCAATTACCCCTGCCCCCCAGTCACAGTGACACCAATGTCATTTTTTTTTTTTTTTTTTTTTTTTTTTTGCATTGGTGTCATTTGTGACTGTAATAACTGTTAGGGCAGTTAGAGTTAGCCCCCTTTAGTTCTAATGTACCCCCCTAACCCCCCCAATAAAGGTTTAACCCCGTGATCACCCCCCGTCGCCAGTGTCACTAAGGCTGGGTTCACATTGCAGCGGTTTATGAGAACGAATGTGATTCGCACCGCACTGCAGTGCAAATCACATCCGATCTCTGTGCAATTCGAGTTCAGCCATTCGCCGCACCCGCCATACCCGCCGCACCCGCCGCAAATTCGCACGGGACCCTTTTTTTGGCCCGCAGCAGAATCGTATCGCATGGGTGTTCACACCATGCGATCCGAGTTTGCAGATCGCACTGCGATATGCGAACTGATCTGGGGGTGTCAGTAACATTTCACTGACACTCCCAGCAGTTCGCATAGGGCAGTGTGAACTGCCGCCGGGAGGCATGCGATGCGGGAACCCGCCGCGGATTCGCGGCGTTTCCGCATCGCTCCAGTGTGAACCCAGCCTAATAAGCGATCATTTTTCTGATCGCCGTATTAGTGTCACAGGTGACGCTAGTTAGGCAGGTAGGTATTTAGGTTCGCCGCAGCTTTTTATAGCGCCAGGGACCCCCATATACTACCGCATAAAGCCCCCTGATTGCCCCCTAGTTAACCCTTTCACCAGTGATCACCATATAACTGTTACAGGTGACGCTGGTTGGTTAGTTATTTTTTTATAGTTTCAGGGCACCCGCCATTTATTACCTAATAAAGGTTTAACCCCCTGATCACCCGGCGGGTGTCATTTGTGACTAATAACTGTTAGGGCAGTTAGGGTTAGCCCCCTTTAGTTCTAAGGTACCCCCCTAACCCCCCCAATAAAGGTTTAACCCCGTGATCACCCCCCGTCGCCAGTGTCACTAAGGCTGGGTTCACATTGCAGCGGTTTATGAGAACGGATGTGATTCGCACCGCACTGCAGTGCAAATCACATCCGATCTCTGTGCGATTCGAGTTCAGCCATTCACCGCACCCGCCGCACCCGCCGCAAATTCGCACGGGACCCTTTTTTTGGCCCGCAGCAGAATCGGATCGCATGGGTGTTCACACCATGCGATCCGAGTTTGCAGATCGCACTGCGATATGCGAACTGATCTGGGGGTGTCAGTAACATTTCACTGACACTCCCAGCAGTTCGCATAGGGCAGTGTGAACTGCCGCCGGGAGGCATGCGATGCGGGAACCCGCCGCGCATTCGTGGCGTTCCCGCATCGCTCCAGTGTGAACCCAGCCTAATAAGCGATCGTTTTTCTGATCGCTGTATTAGTGTCACAGGTGACGCTAGTTAGGCAGGTAGGTATTTAGGTTCGCTGCAGCTTTTTATAGCGCCAGGGACCCCCATATACTACCGCATAAAGCCCCCTAATTGCCCCCTAGTTAACCCTTTCACCAGTGATCACCATATAACTGTTACAGGTGACGCTGGTTGGTTAGTTATTTTTTTATAGTTTCAGGGCACCCGCCATTTATTACCTAGTCTCACTAGTGTACCCCTAAATTTAGGGGTGTCTACTTTCCAAAATGGGGTCATTTGGGGGGGGTTTGTGCCATCTTGGCATTTTATGGCCTTCAAAACTGTAACGCCCTTAGAAAGCCTGAAGGCGGTGCTTGGTTTTCGGGGCCCCGTACGCGGCTAGGCTCCCAAAAAGTCCCACATATGTGGTATCCCCATACTCAGGAGAAGCAGCAGAATTTATTTTGGGGTGTCATTTCACATATGCCCATGGCATGCGTGAGCAATATATCATTTAGTGACAACTTTGTGAAAAAAAAAAAAAAAAAAAAAAAGTTTGTAATTTTCCCGCAACTTGTGGCAAAATATAAAATATTCCATGGACTCAACATGCCTCTCAGCAAATAGCTTGGGGTGTCTACTTTCTAAAATGGGGTCATTTGTGGGGGTTTTGTGCCATCTTGGCATTTTATGGCCTTCAAAACTGTAATAGGTAGTGAGGAGTGAAATCAAAAAATTACGCCCTTAGAAAGCCTGAAGGCGGTGCTTGGTTTTCGGGGCCCCGTACGCGGCTAGGCTCCCAAAAAGTCCCACATATGTGGTATCCCCGTACTCAGGAGAAGCAGCAGAATTTATTTTGGGGTGTCATTTCACATATGCCCATGGCATGCATGAGCAATATATCATTTAGTGACAACTTTGTTAAAAAAAAAAAAAAAAAAAAAAAGTTTGTAATTTTCCCGCAACTTGTGGCAAAATATAAAATATTCCATGAACTCAACATGCCTCTCAGCAAATAGCTTGGGGTGTCTACTTTCTAAAATGGGGTCATTTGTGGGGGTTTTGTGCCATCTTGGCATTTTATGGCCTTCAAAACTGTAATAGGTAGTGAGAAGTGAACTCAAAAATTTACGCCCTTAGAAAGCCTGAAGGCGGTGCTTGGTTTTCGGGGCCCCGTACGCGGCTAGGCTCCCAAAAAGTCCCACATATGTGGTATCCCCATACTCAGGAGAAGCAGCAGAATTTATTTTGGGGTGTCATTTCACATACGCCCATAGCATGTGTGAGCAATATATCATTTAGTGACAACTTAGTGTAAAAAAAAAAAAAAAATTTATTTTTTGTCATTATTCAATCGCTTGAGGCAAAAAAATAAAATATTCAATGGGCTCAACATGCCTCTTATCAATTTCCTTAGGGGGTCTACTTTCCAAAATGGGGTCATTTTGGGGGGTTTTGTACTGCCCTGCCATTTTAGCACCTCAAGAAATGAGATAGGCAGTCGTAAACTAAAAGCTGCGTAAATTCCAGAAAACGTACCTTAGTTTGTAGATGTGACAACTTTTGCGCAAACCAATAAATATACAATTATTGACTTTTTTTTTACCAAAGACATGTGGCTGAATACATTTTGGCCTAAATGTATGACTAAAATTGAGTTTATTGGATTTTTCTAATAACAAAAAGTAGAAAATATCATTTTTTTTCAAAATTTGCGGTCTTTTTACGTTTATATCGCAAAAAATAAAAATCGCAGAGGCAATCAAATACCATCAAAAGAAAGCTCTATTTGTGGGAAGAAAAGGACGCAAATTTTGTTTGGGTACAACATTGCATGACCGCGCAATTACCAGTTAAAGCAGCGCAGTGCCAAAGTGTAAAAAGACCTCTGGTCATTTACCAGCAAAATGGTCCGGTCTGAAAGTGGTTAAAGTGGATATAAACCGGGAATCTTTTTTTTTTTTTTTTTTTTTGTCATAGTGTAGAGGAGGTATATGCAATTAGGGGACCTCCAGCTGTTGCAGAACTACAACTCCCATGAGGCATAGCAAGACTCTGACAGCCACAAGCATGACACCAAGAGGCAGAGGCATAATGGGACCTGTAGTTTTGCAACATCTGGAGGTCCGCTAATTGCATATCCCTGGTGTACAGTATAATATTTCCTATCATTTGAGCCCAGTCTTGCCACAAAGAGTTGATCCAGCTTTGAGCAATCCTCGTTTATTGTTCAGTGAGATAAATCTTGACAAACAGAGAAAAACTTTGTCAAAGCCTCCCCCTTGCTGTGAGTGACAGGTGATTTACATATCTCGTACAATAGCCTAAGAGACATGCATTATTTTTTAATTCCCTCCCACTCCTTTCTTCTGCTGCTCTGCCAGGATTGGATGTTCCACACCTCAGCATAATTGGGCATGCTGAAGTCATGTGTGGACTTTCCTGTCTTTTCACTGGATGCTAGAGATCGTAGCAGAAGTTCAGTGTAAGAAATACACAGGAGAAAATGCATATTGACAAGGAGAGTGTAGAGGGGGGCAGGGAGTCTACTGACATCATGACTCCACCCACCGACCTCCAGACAACAGACCCACCTACAGAATCTGCAGTTTTTTGGGTCTCATAACAGACAGAGGGGAGACATTTGACAGGTAAAGATACATGCAGGAGGCATGTATATCCTTATAGATAACCACTGTGGCAGTAGTTTAGAAAGGATGACATTGGGTTTACATCCACTTTAAATATGAGTGCAATACGGAACATGGTCAGGAAAATTAAATCTTTTAATCGGGAGCCGTGTGTGTGTGTTAACTGTCTGGGTGTGCTATAAATTAAAATGTTGGCTGTACAAAATTGCAAATCTAGAAGGTAAAACAGTAAACATAATGCAGATTTATTTCAACTGTCATTTTAGCCACTTGTCTGGAAAAATAAATAAATAAAAAAAACAAAGCAAAACACAACAAAAAAAATTAAATAACGGTTTATCATTTCTGCTGACAGGTTCTGCTTTTTATGTAGCAATAATTGTGTCATAAATAAATAGCAATAATATTGCTGCTTAAATCGATTTGTGAAGTATGCTTCCTAGTCACCTTTCCCCTCATCTTTTAAAGGCTCGTGCCTAGAGGCCATTTACTTTCCATTATAATGTATTCTTTTTAGCTGTAAATATATACTTCATATGTGCAGAACCCTGTAGCATTGACCTAGGTTTCCTTGTGATAGCTCTGTGACTTGCTGTCAGTTACATTTTGGCATTAGCTTACACAGTTTTTGTTATCAACGTTTGTGATCTGAAAAATGATGTCCACTTCATCCTTACGTTTTTAAATAAAATAAATATTTGCTTATAATGTGTATTCAAGAATATAATATTAAAGCACATCTAAAAATCCACCCGCTCCCCCCCCAAAAAAAAATAAAAAAATATATATATATATAATAAAAATTGCAAATGCTGCGGCGCTATAATTAACTCCTCACTCATTGCATCAGCAATCTCATGTAAAGAATGTAGCAGAAATTAACACCAGTTATGCAAACAGTATGGTAACAATGTACCAAATTAGTTAATAATAATAAAAATATAATATATACTGATATTTTATTATATCTTTTCACGTGACAACACTGAAGAAATTACACTTTGCTACAGTGTAAAGTAGTGAGTGTACAGCTTGAAATGAAAATGTCCTCATTGGGCCCAAAGTGTCAATATTTTGTGTGGTCACCATTATTTTCCAGCATTGCATTTGACCCTCTTGGGTATGGAGTTCAAGAGAGCTTCACAGGTTGCCACAGGAGTCCTTTTTCACTCCTCCATGACGGCATCACTGAGCTGGTGGATGTTAGAGTCCTTGCACTCTTCCACCTTCCATTTGAGGATGTCCCACAGATGCTCAATAGGGTTTAGGTCTGGAAACATAGTTGGCCAATCCATCACCTTTACCCTCAGCTTCTTTAGCAAGGCAATGGTTGTCTTGGAGGTGTGTTTGGGGTCAATATCATGTTGGAATACTGCCATGTGGCCCAGTCTCCAAAGGGAGGGGATCATGCTCTGCTTCAGTATGTCACAGTATATGTTGCCATTTATGGTTCCCTCAATGAATGCGTGCTCCTTCATCGAGCTATCTGAAGCCTGATGAAGGAGCATGCATGCTCCAAACGCACGCTCCTCCCCCGCTCTCTCTCCAACCGGGAGGGACATACGCTGCTGTCTGTGAGCCATCCTGAGTGTCTGGAAGTAATGGGAACAACTGGCGTCCCTGATCATCTTTCCCATGAGCGGGCGAACCACATTATTAATCCCACATGCGCTGACATCTCATACATCTTGTGAGTTACCAATTGTCTTTTGCAGAGGCAGTGCTCTCTTTCTGTCTTTGAAAAATAACAGACTTACTGGCTAGATTAACAAAAAAAAAAAAAAAAATAGAAAACAAATTCAACCACCACATTTAAGGATCGGTTTTCTGCAATATATTTGATTTTTACTTTTGGGTCTAGATATAGGTCTTTAAAAGTCTACTTGTGGGGAATTTTTAACAAAACCTGTATTGAGGGCAAATCAGCAGGTTTATTAGCTAAGACTTTTAAATAGGGTTGCACTGATACCAATACTAAAGACAGACACAGAGCTGACAGGCAGGGAGGAGGGGGTGAGGGAGAGAGAGGAGAGCTGAGGGCAGGGTTGTGAATGCCCTCATTTTCATGGTCAGCGCAGAGAGGGGGATACAGCAAGTGGTAGAATCAGCCAGGTTTTTTCCACTTTAGAGGGGGGCAGAATATACAGCACAAATACTGCTATTTAATCTGCCTTAAAGTGGTTGTAAACTCACTTAAAACAAAACAAAAAACCTGCACGACAAAGGCATAATGAGCTAGTATGCATAGCATACTAGCTTATTATGAATTGCTTACCTTGGATCAAAGCCCTCGCAGCAATCCTCGTACATCTCTCCGGCCGCCGACAGTGCTCTCGGTGGTACTTCCGGGTATCGCTGGCTCCGAAGCTGTGATTGGCTTGAGCTGCGATGATGTCACTCCCAAGCAGGACGTGCCTTTGCTAAAATGCGCATGTGCCAATGAAGTCGGCACATGCTGATACAGGGGGTATCTTATAAACCGTGCAGGTTTAGGATATATCCGGGGTAGCTACGGGTAAGCCTAATTATAGGGTTTACAGGATCTCACTTTTTTTTTTTTTTTACGTTTGAACAAAAAAAGAACTCTGGTTATATATATAGGTTAAAGAAAATTTCTTAATGCAAAATGCCTTTTTTTTTATTTTATTTTTTATTTTATTTTTAACCCACTATGTATTTTTTTTTTTTTTTACTTTCATAATATAGTTTTAAAGGTGACTGAGATTTGCCTTGACATGGGTAATGGCTTAATTATGGCAGCTACAACCTCAAGCTGTCTAAGGACAAAGACATTTTGTCTATAGTCTTCAAATGCACAATATTTGCTGTATAGTTTACCCTCTGGTTAAGGGTAAATGACTCATCTGCTGAACAAGACGGAAGAGATGCCCAAGGCATATTCATTGACTGACTGCTCTGGCAGCACATACAGCATTTGAAAGTATAGCATGCTACTGCTAAAAGGGGGCATACCATTCAATCTGCTATAGAAGTTATCCTTGGAAGATAACAGAGGATTATGTCATAGCATAGTTGTATTGACAAATACAAATACACATTTTTTTTTTTTTTTTTAAATAACTTATGTCAATGGCTTTTAAAGAAACCGATCTGTTTAGGATCTTTATTTTCTTTACTGTCAGCAACGCATTGCATGCAGTCAATAAAGCTAAGTGAAACATTTAAATTTACTCAGATCTAAATGATTTCTGCCTGCAAATCTCTTCCTAGTCCTTAAATCTGTTTAGTGTTTTTAATTGTATTTCTTTTCTTTTCTTTTTTTTTTTTTTTTGTACCCGATAATCCTGCAAAATATTTTTAAAATAATTAGACCAACACGTTCTCTGCCAGCAAATTTATTTCATGATAATCACAAAATTACAATTTATGTTGGGCCCTGGAGGAGCAAAGTTGTCACCCTGGGCTGCATACTTCTGATTTGGGCGACAGAGCACCAGATTATTTGAGCAGGTTTTATAAGATTTTAGGGCAGCAGAGCCACTGCGTTGTTAATTTATTATAGAAAGTTACATGCCCACTATATATATATATATGAGTGCACCCCTCACATTTTTGTAAATATTTTATTATATCTCTTCATGTGAGAACACTGAAGAAATTGCACTTTGATACAATATAAATTAGTGAGTGTACAGCTTGTATAACAGTGTAAATTTGCTGTCCCCTTATAATAACTCAACACACAGCCATTAATGTCTGAACCTCTGGCAACAAAAATGAGTACACCCCTAAGTGAAAATGTCCACTTTGGACCCAATTAGCCATTTTCCCTCCCTGGTGTCATTTGACTCGTTACTGTTACAAGGTCTCAGATGTAAATGGGGAGTAGGTGTGTTAACTTTGGTGTTATCACTCTCACTCTCTCATACTGGTTACCGGAAGTTCAACGTGGCACCTCATGGCAAAGAACTCTCCGAGGATCTGAAAAAAAATAATTGTTGCTCTACATAAAGATGGGCTAGGCCAGTGATGGCGAACCTTGGCACCCCAGATGTTTTGGGACTACATTTCCCATGATGCTCATCTTCACTGCAAAGTGCATGAGCATCATGGGAAATGTAGTTCCAAAACATCTGGGGTGCCAAGGTTCGCCATCACTGGGCTAGGCTATAAGAAGATTACCAAGACCCTGAAACTTAGCTGCAGCACGGTGGCCAAGACCATACAGCGGTTTAACAAGACAGGTTCCACTCAGGACAGGCCTGGCCATGGTCGACCAAAGACGTTGCGTGCATGTGCTCCTTGTCATATCCAGAGGTTTTTGTTTGGGAAATAGATGTATGAGTACTGCCAGCATTGCTGCAGATGTTGAAGGGGTGGGGGCTCAGCCTGTCAGTGATCAGACCATATGTCAAACGCTGCATCAAATTGGTCTGCAGGGCTGTTGTCCCAGAATGAAGCCTCTTCTAAAGATGATGCAGAAGAAAGCCCGCAAACAGTTTGCTGTAGACAAGCAGACTAATGACATGGATTACTGGAACCATGTCCTATGGTCTGATGAGACCAAGGTAAACTTATTTGGTTCAGCATTTTTTTTCCCCTCTTTCTTCCTACCAAATTAGGGGAGGGGTTAATTGTTCACAGGTGTATAAAGGTAGTTATACAAACTCCCCCTTGAGCTTGCTCCCTGATTGTGGCTTGCATGTGGATTTTCTGAACACAAGTGGATTTTTTTGAACTAAAGTGGAGAGTTAATAACCAGGAGTTGAAAACAGGAGTTAAGACAGGAGTCTCTAACCTCTATCCTACCTCCATCCTCCCCTCCATTTTAAAGATCCCACTGCAAGGGGCAACCAGACAGCTTTCCAGAAATGTCAGGCTGACAGCAAGCCAGATTCACCGGAACCAGAGTGTTTAAAGGGGACAACCGCAGCCAGGTAAGCTCGCACCTCCACTCCCCCCCCCCCCCCCCCCCAGTGATTGTTCCAGGGACTCCGTCCGACCGCCTACGGGGGTCAGGAAGGAATTTTTGCCCACTGGTGCATTTGGCTGCTACTGTCAGGGGGTTTTTTCGCCTTCCTCTGGAACAACCATAGGTTAGCATACCCCTACCTCCGGCCTCCTTTCCATCTTTACGCTATCCTAGGACGACTATTCCAGATCACAGCCAGACTTCTTTTCTAAGCGGAGACCTCCACCTTAAGTAAAGGCAACTGGAACAGCCAGCAACCGAATACAACAACTCCTTCCGCATCCATATAGGCATCCCCTGATCAACTTGCGCGCTAATAGCCTCAAGCACGGCGGCAAGTCTGATACCTAGCCCCACCTCAGGATCAATACCCTGATCAGGATCATCATCTTAGGCCCATAGTACCATCAACAGCATCCACAAACCATGTGCTACTTCAAATACTCAGCTGAAGTTCTGCACAGACTAAGGAACATCAACACCACATTGCCATCTTCCATACAAAAAATACTTCAAAGAGAACAACTATTAAAAACCGGACGACAAGCAGCTCCCAACCACAGGAAGACATCTACTCGACCACTACAATTAGATTGCGCCTTGATTAACGCCAGGTCTGCAGTCAAACATAGACTGGAAGTACACGACTTCATCATCGAGAACAATGTAGACTGCCTCTTCATCACCGAAAGCTGGTTAACCTCTGACTGCAACACCATCCTCACCAAATTGGTGCCGGAAAACTACAGGATCCTAACCGAACACCGGATAGGGAAAAAAGGAGGAGGCCTAGCAGTGATCTTTAAAGGTCACCTGGATCTCACTAAACCATCATCTCAGAACCCAGTGTCTTTTATGGAAACCCTGACGCTACATTTTCAAACAACACCCCATGACACCACTCATATTCTACTGTGCTACAGACCACCGGGACCAAAGTCCAATCTTCTTTCACCCCTCACGGAATCCTTTGCAATGCACACCCTAAAATTCAAAAATTTCCTGGCACTCGGAGATTTCAACCTTTGGGCAAACGAGCCTAAAGACCCCATCGCAACTGCCTGCATCAATCAACTAGAAGAACTGGGTCTACAGCAACTGATAAAGACTCCCACGCATGGGTCAGGACACACCCTGGACCTCATTTTCAAACAGAACATCAACGTCAACATACTCGACAACATAACTCTGCCATGGACGGATCACCACGCCATCAAATTCAAAATCACTACCAACATGACCAACGCAAAACGGAAACCTGTAACAACGCACTGGACCAGATCGCATAAAAAACTGTACTCCGAAGCCTTCAAAACCACTCTGTCCAAAAAAATATCTACAATAACCTTAAACCACTCTACGGAGGAAACACTCAACTCCCTGAACAAGGCATTACTGCAATCAGCAGACTCGGTAGCACCAAAACGCAGGGCTCTCAACAGGAAGAAAAATGCTGGATGGTTTAATAGCTCCCTCTCCGTACTAAAGCAAGAACGCAGAAGAGCGGAAAGAACATGGAGAAGAAATCCCACCGAGGAAAACCTATTTAACTACAAAGGTCTGACAGAGAATTATCGGAAAGCAATCTTCAAAGCCAAAAAGGACCACTTCTCATATACAATCTCAACGGCCGCAAACCAACCACAGGAACTGTTTAAACTGGTTAATCAATCAATGAATCCAGTGTGCCTAGAACCCCCAGAAAGCGAATCCCAGGATTACTGTGACAAACTGTCGGATTTTTTCATCGATAAAGTCAAAACCATCAGGGAAACAATTTGTCAGAAGAAAACATCCAACCTCAGCCAGCAAATACATAAAGAGGATGTCCGCACCAACATACCGCAACCGCCAAAATTTTCACTATCCCCAATTACCATAGACACCGCAAAAAACATCATTAATAAACTGCGTGACAGTACCTCACCTATTGACATCATCCCCACAAAACTACTGAAAGAATGCTCCGACATCGTGGCTCCAACCATAACCCACCTCATAAACCGATCATTCCACGAAGGGATTGTTCCCAGCATCCTCAAACAAGGCATCGTCAAACCTCTACTCAAGAAACCAAACCTGGACCCTCAGGATCCAAACAACCGTAGGCCGATTACAAGCCTCAACACCATTTCTAAGATCATGGAGAAAGCTGTAGTACATCAGCTACAACTTCACCTGGATACTCACAAACTCCTGGACCCGCTGCAATCAGGCTTCCGCCCGGGTCATGGAACAGAAACGGCTCTCCTCAAGATTTGGGATGACGCCCTCGAAGCAGCAGATGACGAAGAGCCGTGTCTCCTCGTACTGCTAGACCTAAGTGCAGCGTTTGATACAGTAGATCACAATACTCTACTCGTCCGCCTCACAGAATTAGCCGGAGTCCAAGACATAGATCTCCAATGGTTCGCGTCCTTCCTAGGAAATCGGTCACAGACAGTGAAACTAGGAAAATTCCTCTCCAAAACTCGGGCAGTCACCTTCAGAGTCCCTCAAGGCTCTCCGTTGTCACCCGTTCTCTTCAACATTTACATTCGCCCACTCCTTCAAATCATCAGATGCTCAGATCTCTGCTTCCACTCTTACGCTGACGACACGCAACTTTATTTCCGGATCAATGGAAAAAAAGATCACCAACAACAACTTGAAAACTGCCTCAAATCAATAGAGGACTGGATGACCACCAACTCCCTCCAGCTGAACCAATCAAAGACAGAGCTTCTTATCTTACACCCAAATCATAAGCCCGCAACCAAAACCTCCTGGTCTCCACCAACCGTCTTTGGGCAGACTATCTCCCCAAAGACCAAAGCGAAGAGTCTCGGGGTTATTTTAGACGCACAAATGTCAATGGATGCGCAAATAGGATCTGTAGTCAGTCGATCTCACCATCTGCTGCGAATGCTTCGCAGACTCATCCCTTTTATCCCAAAGAATGACAAAGCAGTGGTAGTTGGAACAATCATTAATTCATGACTGGACTATGCAAACTCGCTTTACATAGGATTACCACAATATCAACTTGCGCGATTACAACTGATCCAAAACACGGCGGCAAGGCTGATAACAGGAAAAAAACCCTGGGAATCCATTTCTCCTTCACTGAGGAGCTTACATTGGCTAACCGTAAAAAATCGGATCACGTTCAAGACCCTTTGCCTCACCCACAAATGCGTGCATAGAGAAGCTCCGCAATACCTAATGGAGAAAATAAATCATTACACACCAAACCGCAGTCTTCGATCAGCCAACAAAAACCTCCTCCTCGTGCCCAAAGCCCGGTATAAATCCAAGGGTGATCGGAGATTCGCTGTCCAAGGGCCTCGGCTATGGAATGCTCTACCAATCAACATCCGCCTGGAAGAAAATCACCTGGCTTTTAGGAAAAAACTCAAGACCTTCCTCTTTTAGCAGATGATCAAAGCTCGCCACAGCGCCTAGAGGCGATTCAGTTCGCATTGTGCACTATATAAGTATTTCATTCATTCATTCATTCATTCATTCATTCAGATTGTGTCAAGCATGTGTTCCGGCAACCAGGTGAAGAGTAAAAAGACAAGTGTCTCTTGCCTACAGCCAAGCATGGTGGTGGGAGTGTCATGGTCTGGGGCTGCACGAGTGCTGCCCGCACTGGGAAGCTACAGTTCATTGAGGCAAACATGAATGCCAACATGTACTGTGACATACTGAAGCAGAGCATGATCTCCTCCCTTCGGAGATTGAGCCACAGGGCAACATTCCAACATGATAACGACCCCAAAAACACCTCCAAGATGACCACTGTCTTGCTAAAGAAGCCGAGGGTAAAGGTGATGGACTGGCCAAGCATGTCTCCAGACCTAAACCTTATTGAGCATCTGTGGGACATCCTCAAATGGAAGGTGGAGGTGCACAAGGTCTCTAACATCCACCAGCTCTGTGATGTCATCATGGAGGAGTGGAAGAGGACTCCAGTGGCAACCTGTGGAGCTCTGGTGCCCAAGAGAGTTAAGGCAGTGCTGGAAAATAATGGTGACCACTCAAAATATTGACAATTTGGGCACAATTTGGACTTTTTCACTTAGGGGTGTACTCACTTTTGTTGTTAGACATTAATGGCTGTGTGTTGAGTTATTTTGAGGGGACAGCAAATTTAAACTGTTGTACAAGCTGTACACTCACTAATTTACATGGTAGCAAAGTTTAATTTCTTCAGTGTTGTCACATGAAAAGATGGAATAAAATATTAACATGTGAGCGGTGCACTCACTTTTGAGAGATACTGTGTATGTATGTGTATGTATATATATGTATGTATGTATGTGTGTGTGTGTGTGTGTGTGTGTGTGTGTATGTGTGTGTATATATATATATATATATATATATCTATATCATACATTTTTTATTTAGATTTTTTCACTTATTATAAAACCTACAACAGACTCATGGGAAGTAAATGCACTGTTTACATAAAATAAACCTAAATTAGTATTAAACTAAAAAGCAAGCACTCATTATAATACAATTTACCAATTCTGCAGTTGTTTTTCAACAAAACAGACTGTCTTCCAGATGTAGCAGTTTGGGAAATAAACCATTTAACACTAGCGGGGTGCCTACAATGATCAATTTTTATATATTTATATTTTATATATTTAAACAGTTTTCTATAACTGCTTAAAAATTGTTGGCTGGAGTTTGGCTTTAGTTTATTAGTAAATCTAAATCTGCTAGTGCATCTAACAATCCCCTTTCCAACAGACTGATAGTGCTTCTATCCAAAGGTGTCTCTGTTGGTCCTTTATCCAGAGTACAGACACTCGAAGGCTCCATGCACACTGGCTTAACCACTTCAATACCGGGCACTTAAACACCTTCCTGCCCAGACCAATTTTGAGCTTTCAACGCTGTTGCACTTTGAATGACAATTGCGCGGTCATGCTACACTGTACCCAAATGAAATTTTTATAATTTTTTTCCCACAAATAGAGCTTTCTTTTGGTGGTATTTGATCACCTCTACTGTTTTTTTTTTTTGCGCTACAAATAAAAAAATACCGAAAATTTTGAAAAAAAAAATGTTTTTTTTGTTTCAGTTTCAAAACTTTGTAAATAAGTATGTTTTCTCCTTCACTGATGGGGCTACACTGATGGGCACTGATAAGGCGGCACTAATGGGCACCAATGAAGTGGCACTGATGAGGTGGCATTGATGGATACTGATATGTGGCACTGATAGGCGGCACTGATGGGTGGCACTGATGGGCGGCACAAATTGGCACTGATAGCTGCCACGGATTGGCATGGATGGGCGGCACAGATGGGCATGGATAGGCGGCACAGATGGGCATGGATGGGCACTGATAGGCGGCACAGATGGGCACTCATAGGTGGCACAGGTGGGCACTCATAGGCGGCACAGGTGGGCACTCATAGGCGGCATTGGTGTTATACTGTACTAATGGATGCCAATCAGTGCCAAACAATAATGCATGCCAATCAGTGATGCCCATTGTGGGCACTGATTGGCATCCATTATGGGCACTGATTGGCATCCATTGTGGCACTGACTGGCATCCCTGGTGGTCTAGGGAGGATTACCTTTAGCTGGGCATCCCTGGTGGTCTGGTGGCGTCCCTGGTGGTCCAGTGTGGGCATCCTCAGGGGGGCTGTGCTGATAATCGATCAGCACAGACCCCCCCCCCCCCTGTCAGAGGAGCAGCCGATCGGCTCTCCTCTACTCGCGTCTGACAGACGCGAGTGAGGAAAAGCCGATCACCGGCTCTTCCTATTTACACTGTGATCAGCCGTGATTGGACACAGATGATCACGTGGTAAAGAGTCTCCGGGGACTCTTTACCGAGATCGTAGTTGCCGGGTGTCAGACTGACACCCCGCAACAACGATCGCCGTGATGCGCGCCCCCGGGGGCGCGCAGTGGCTCATAATCCTGATCACGTCATATGACGTCCGATCAGGATTATGCAACCACTTTGCCACCGTCAATTGCCTATAGGGCGGGCGGCAAGGGGTTAAAAAAACAACAACATTGCTTCTACAGGAGTTTTGTGTTTGCAAATATCAGAACAGTTCTGATTGAGGAAGTCCAAATGTATCACACAAAGTAGGAAAATAATGTATGGGGGAGGCAGATACCAAATTATATAAACAGGATCAATTAGCTGTATTCCATGCCGTGAAAGAATTAGGAGCGATCCAAGCGGGGGGGGGGGATTTAAAAAAAAAAAAGAAAGCAGCTGTAAATGAGGGAATCGAAGGCCAAGAGAAGTTTTGAATCTGTCCCTGATAGATAAAGAATGTTTTGTAATAGGATTGCAAATAAAAGTACGATCAGTTGGTCTTAACCATAACATGTTAGATACTTAAATAGGGTCACAGTCAATTGTTACCCATAAAGGAATTTCTCTGAATGCATGGTATTTTGATAAATGTGCAAGGTGTGCAGCATGATAGTAAGTAGAAATATTTGGGAGACCTAAACTTCGGCAACATTGTGGAAGACGTAGAGTGAATTTAGAGGTTCAAGGTTTGGTTTTACCCCAGATAAAGGAGATAATTCTACGGTGTATAAGCTGTAAAAAAAAAAAAAAAAAAAAAAAAAAAGATGAAACTGGGATGGTCAAGACTCTAAAAAAGATATACAAATTTGGGCAATATAGCCATCTTAATTACATGAATTTTGCCTATCCAGGATAGAGGACCATTGTGATAATTCAGTAACCTGTTTTAGTAATGGAGGGAAGTTAGCTGAGTAGAAGTCAATTGTTATAGGACTGAGTTGTATTGTCAGGTATGGAAGTCTATGAGGTGTCCAAGAGAAATTAAGTGAATCTTTAGCAAGCTGAAGGAGGCAAGGAACTGCCGAGTGCAGTCAATTTTTGATAGTTAACTGCTAAGCCCAAAATGTGTGCAAAACGGTTTCGGACAGAGAGGAGATTAGGTGATGTGATATGGGGAGAGGACATGAAGAGTAAGATGTCATCTGCAAAAAGACATACTGATGACATTCAGATAATTCAATACCTTTATGTTTGGATCAGACCTAATTAAATGGGCCAATGGTTCAATGAGGAGTGCAGAAAAGAGGGGAGAGAGAGAGAGGACATCCTTGACGGATGCCTCTTCTAATAGGGAAAGGATCTGATTTAAAACCTGCATATTTGATCAATGCATTTGGCTTGTCGTATAAAGATGAAATACACTTAAAAAAAAAAAAAATGTTCTCCAAACCCCCATTTTTGAAGAATATATTGTAAGTATGGCCATGAGACAATGTTAAAGTGGAGGTCCACCCTAAAATGGACCTTCCGCTCATCGGAATCCTCCCCCCCTCCGGCGCCACAATTGGCACCTTTCAGGGGGGAGGGGGGTGCAGTTACCTGGATAATCCAGGTAACTGCACCCACTTCCGGGATAGCTCTCTGCGGAAAGGGGCGTAGATTACGCCCCTTTCCGCAAGTGCCCGTCCCCTTCCGCAAGTGCCCAGCTGCCTGCTGGGAAACACACAGATCCCAGAGGCAGCGGGGACCGTCCTTATTGCGCAGCGCGACTCGCGCATGCGCAGTAGGGAACCGGGAAATGAAGCCGGAAGGCTCCATTTCCTGATTCCCATACCCAAGATGGCGGCGGCAGCACCCGAGTGACGATCTAGAGATCGGCTTCGGGTGCCGACATCGC
Source organism: Lithobates pipiens (assembly GCF_037356315.1). Classification (NCBI taxonomy): domain Eukaryota; kingdom Metazoa; phylum Chordata; class Amphibia; order Anura; family Ranidae; genus Lithobates; species Lithobates pipiens. The sequence continues at coordinate 134,174,857 of NW_027507686.1, read as the reverse complement.
GGGCGCGCTGGACAGGTACCGTATATACTCGAGTATAGGCCGACCCGAATATAAGCCGAGGCCCCCAATTGACCCCCAAAAAAACTGGCAAACTTATTGACTCGTGTATAAGCCGAGGGTGAGACATGCCTGTCCATCCCTGTGTGTGTGTCCGTCCATCCCTGTGTGTCCGTCCATCCCTGTGTGTCCGTCCATCCCTGTGTGTGTGTCCGTCCATCCCTGTGTGTCCGTCCATCCCTGTGTGTCCGTCCATCCATCCCTGTGTGTGTGTGTGTGTCCATCCATCCATCCATCCCTGTGTGTGTGTGTGTCCATCCATCCATCCATCCCTGTGTGTGTGTGTCTCCATCCATCCATCCATCCCTGTGTGTGTGTGTCTCCATCCATCCATCCCTGTGTGTGTGTGTCTCCATCCATCCATCCATCCCTGTGTGTGTGTGTATCCATCCATCCCTGTGTGTGTGTGTGTGTGTGTGTGTGTGTGTGTGTGTCCAGCCTACCTGTGTCCCGAGCCTGTGTCCCGTGCCTTGCCTCCTTGCCTCCGTCCCGTGCCTTGCCTCCTTGCCTCTGTCCCGTGCCGTGCCTTGCCTCCGTCCCGTGTCGTGCCTTGCCTCCGTCCCGTCCCGTGCCGTGCCTTGCCTTGCCTCCGTCCCGTGCCTTGCCAGGATCGCCGCTCTTCGTCGGCGCCTCGGCGGACATTCTACCATTCAAACGCCACGCCTCCGCCTTCGCCTGTGATAGGCGGAACACTGAATTTCCCAGCAGCCTGTGTTCCGCCTATCACGGACATCGTCTCATCCTCGTCCGTAGTACGAGGATGAGACGATGTCCGTGATAGGCGGAACACAGGCTGCTGGGAAATTCAGTGTTCCGCCTATCACAGGCGAAGGCGGAGGCGCGGCGTTTGAATGGTAGAATGTCCGCTGTCTGTCTGCTCGACACGCTGATCGAGCAGGCAGACAGCGATGACTCGAGTATAAGCCGAGGGGGGCACTTTCAGCCTCAAAAAAGAGGCTGAAAATCTCGGCTTATACTCGAGTATATACGGTAAGTGTCACTATTTTAAAAGTCAGCAGCTGCAGTATTTGTAGCTGCTGGCTTTTAAAAAAAAAAAAAAAAAAAACGCGGAGTCCCGGCGGACTCCTGCTTTAAATACTTTTCTTATATCAAGTGATAAACACACAGGTAGATGTCTGCATTTTGTGACAGGGGCGAGTAAAGAATCTCTACGAATATTATCACTTGCTTTGGGCGAGGAGATAAACCCAACTGATCTCGACAAACAAGTTTCCTATTACTTGATTCAAGCAGGTTGCAAGTATTTTAGTTAACAGTTTAATGTCAATATTAAAAAGCAAACTAACAATTTGTATAAGAGGTTGTATCAGATTTAGATCTGGGAAGCATGGAAATTATGGGCATTAAGGATTCTGAATGAAAAGCATGTCCCCTCAACAATGTATTGAAGTCCTCAGGATAGGAGATGATATATCAGAAAATGTATTGTAGTAGGAAGCAGAAAAACCATCTGGACCGGGACATTTATTAAGTTTTAAAGCCTTAATAGCCGCAATGCCTTCTGTTGCAGAGATTGGACACTCGAGTCGTTCATAGTGGGTTTATGAGTGTGTTCACTGGAGACATTTCTGGAGAGAGATGGGGCTCATATAAGTAATAATGGGGTGCTGGGGTGGCTGCTACACACAAAAAGGTTTTTTATCCTAATGCATAGAATGCATTAAGATAAAAAAAAACTGCCTTTACAACTCCTTTAATATCTAGACAATGCAACCAGTGTTAGAATGGAATCATTAATGCACCAAGACAAATCCTGGGATCTCAGGATATTTGAGGAGATGGTAGTACAAACTGCACTATAATCGAACCAAGTAAAGGGCCTAATAACTGATGATAGAATTTCTGGGGCCATGCCAACACTTAGGAAGATGTGATCAATCCTAGAAAATGATTTGTGTGAACGGGAGTAATATGTAAAGCGTTTATGTGCTGGATTGAGCTCACACCAAGAGTCTAACATGTTCTGCTTAGAGATGAGTTGCTGAAATGAAAGCTTAGGGAAATTAGGAGGACGGAGAAGGGGGAGAATTGTCCAAGAAGGGAAAAAAGAACTTGGTTAGAGTCTCCACATGATATCACTGTGCCTAACTTGTGTGAATCAAATACATGAAAAAGATGGGAAATAAATCATAATGCATGTTTATTCGGAGCATAATATGGTACAATGGTTAAAGCAACATCAGAAATGTGCCCAATAAGAATGAGGTAGCAGCATTCAGGATCTTTAATTTCAGATGCATTTACAAATGGGGTTGTAAAGTGAATAGCTATAAGAACATCTCGTTGTTTAGTAGCTGCCGAGGCTGTATATATCTGTGAATAAGAGGACATCTCGTCGTTTAGTAGCTGGCGAGGGTGTATATAGCTGTGAATAAGAGGAGCTGAAAAACTCAGGAGAAGATTGTTAAGTAAAATGGGTCTCCTGTAGGCAAAACCCCCGTTAGACTTATCGTAACAATATTTCCACAAATCTTCCGGGACAGCTACTTGAGAGATTATTGGCTCTGCTTTCTACAGGAAACACAAATCACACAAAAGGCCCCTCCCTTTCCCCTGACCTCAGTTGTATGAAGATCAAGTAAATCTCCACCAAAAGTGAACTCGGAAGAGGAATAACAGAGACCCATTAATACACCACCACCAGGTTAAAAAAAGGGGGATCAGTGAAAAAAAGAATAGGATGGGAATATAAACGCTGTCCTGGAAGATTAGTGGAAATACCGTTACTGGTAAGTCTAACAGGATTCCCCCCCCCCCCCCCCCTTGTCTTCCAGGACAGCTACTTGAGAGGATAAGCAAGATCTATACCTTAGGGAGGGATGGCAGCCTGAATTACTTTATTTCCCAAGGAGAGGTCCTGGCTGGAGAGAATCTGGTCTCTATAATACCTGACAAAATGCATGAGAGGAGGCCCAGCCAGCAGCTTTGGATATATATCTTCCCATAATGCACCAGCTCTTTCTGCCCAAGATGCAGCTAGTGACCTAATAGAGTGAGCCCTAACACTGGAAGGATAGGATTGTCCTGAAAATTTGTAGGCCTCTCGTATTGCTTCTCTAATCCATCTGGAAATGGAACCTCTGGAAGCTTTAGAACCCTTATTGGGACTACTAAAAATAATTGGTAATTGGGACTCTTTCCCAAATTCACTAGTAACTTCTAAGTAGTGTATAAAAAGACATCTTACATATAGAAAAACAAACCTTTCTTCCTCCAGATTCCTGGGAGAGGAACAAAAGCTAGGGAGAACCACTTCCTGGGACCTGTGGAAGTCAGACAAAACTTTGGACAAGTACAAAGGCTCAGGCCTGATCACTGCTCTGTCATCTAAAATCCTCAAGAAAGGATCTTTACACAAGAAAGAACCTAAATCAGAGACCCTTCTCCCAGAAGTTATCGCCAAAAGGAAAACAATCTTTAGCGTGACTAATTTTAAAGAGGTGTCGCGCAGTGGCTGAAAAGGAGGTCTGGTAAGGGCGTTCAATACCAATGAAAAATCCCAGGGGGGGACCTGCTTGACTACTCTGGATGTATGATTAGCCCTAGCTAGGAGGAATCTCTTAATTAAAGGCTCCTCGGCCAGTTTTTTCTCCATGGACAGAGATAGGGCTGCAACTTGAACCTTAGGAGTGCTGACAGCAAGCCCCTTTTCCACTCCCCTCTGTAAAAAGTCCAGAACATAGGGAATGGAAAATGAGTCTACCCCAGCCCTTTTTTTGCCAGGCTACAAAGGTCCTCCAAACTTTTCCACAAATCTTCATTGTGACTAATTTATGGCTGTCTAGAATAGTCAGGGAAAATGGCTAATTGGGCCCAGTTTGGACATACTCACTTTTGTTGCCAGTGGTTTAGACATTAATGGCTGTGTGTTGCGTTATTTTGAGGGGGCAGAGAATTAATACTTTTATACAAACTGTACACTCACTACTTTACATTGTAGCAAAGTGTAATTTCTTCAGTGTTGTCACATGGAAATATATAATAGAATATTTACAAAAATGTGAAGGGTGTACCCACTTTTGTGAGATACTGTATAGTATAATATTGGCACAGAATCACATTGTTTTAAATGGTTTCTATTCACTTTAATCTGATTTGGCATGGAACAATTTTGAAAAAATAGGATTTTTATAACAGCTTACCTGTAAATCCTTTTCTTGGAGTACATCATAGGACAAAGAGCCTTAAGTAATTACTCAATGGGTTCTGGGCCACCTTCAGTTGTTGACACTGGTAAACCCAATCAAGGAAATTCACTCCCTATATAACCCCTCCTCCTTCCAGGAGCACATCAGTTTTTGTAGCAAAGCAATATACTTAAATCCCAAAAGAGGGGCAGGACCTCTATGTCCTATGATGTACTCCAAGAAAAGGATTTTACAGGTAAGCTGTTATAAAAGTCCTATTTACTTTATTGTACATCATAGGGCACAGAACCTTAAGTAATTACTTAATAGGACGTATCATACCAATGCCACTTGAGGGGAGGAAGAAACAACCTACAGGGTACCCACATACTTGAGGGCTTATACTGCTGCCTGCAGTACACTGCGCCCAAAGGCGATATCCTCATACCTCCTTACATCCACCTGGTAAAAAAAAAAAAAAATGTGAATGTATGCACTGAAGACCAAGTTGCAGCCTTAAAGATCTGAGCCATGGAGGCTTGGTGACACACTGCCCCAGAAGCACTAACTGACCTGGTAGAGTGTGCCTTAACTTTAAAAGGGTGAATCTTACTTCTTAAATCATAAGTTTGAATTATAACTGCTGAATCCACTTAGGGACAGTGGATTTTGACGCTGCCTGTCCACTTAGGACCCTCTGGTAGAATAAATTGGTCTTAAAAAATATGAGCAGTTGCCTTTAAATAGATTTTCACTGCTCTCACCACATGAAGACAATGTAGTGACTTTTCTTTCCTGGAACATGGTTTTGGAAAAAAAAATGATGACAGGAAATTATCTTGGTTCAGGTGAAAACCTGAAACCACCTTTAGCAAAAATCTTGGACGAGGGGGCGTAACACCACTCTGTCCTGATGAATAATCAAATACAGCTCTTTATAAGAAAGAGCAGCCAATTTTGAAAACCGTCCTTGCTGAGGCTATAGCAACCACAAGTACCAGCTTTCTTGACAGACGGACTAAGAGAATATGCTGGTTCAAATGTCTATTTTTGTAACTGACAAAACTAGACTAGACTGACTAAAGTCAAGTCCCAAGGGCTTAAAGGTGATTTAACTGGAGGATTAACTAGAGGATTAGTCTGCATCAAGTAAAGTAAGTAAAATCGATAAGGCTGAGACTTGGCCTTTAATAGTACTCAAGGCCAAGAATTCTGCCTATGATGTATCTCCGAGGGTGTCACCCTTGGATTCACACCAGGAAACATAAGCATGTAAGGAAAGTTGATGTCGTGCTATTCTTACCCTATTCTGGGTAGGGGGCTGTTACACCTTCCACTCTATCTAGTAACAAATAAATGACTCTCAGAACATATATATTTGAATATATGATATCTTCTAGATAGTTCTATATGATTAGAAATTCATTATGGTGTAGGTATTTTATAGAAAGAACTATAGAATAAGGTGCCAAGAAAAGGACTACATTTTAAAAGTTGCACTCTTAAAAAAAACAAAAAAAAAACAAAAAACATAAACACACTTGCAGAGGTGCTGACACCCAGTGATGTTGGGTGTATATAAAACTATCTGAAGTGAGTTAGTGTTGGATGTTACCACATTGAAAAAAATAAATAAATAAATAAAAAATAAATAAACGCCCTACAAATGCAATTATTGTATACATATAACTTATCAACTCTAAATCTATATGTGTTTAAATGACATCAATATTGTGTGAAGGAAAGTGCCACGTGCTCATCAGGTAAGTGCAACTACTTTAAATATGCTAAACGGAACTAAAAACTCTCTGATTCACTCATATATTGCCTAGTGTTGGCTGGTATGGTAAAGGTAGTAATAACAATGTTAAATATAGTAAGATATGTGAAGTGTCAAAATAAATATAAAATGCAAAAGTGACAAAATGTAAACACCCTACAGAGGTGCTATCACACTAAAGTATAAGTAATCCAAAAAAAAATTATTAATGTGTGATAATGGGTATCACACTCAGATTTGAAGTCCTAGAAACATTAATAAATATAAAGTGCAAAGTGACAGAAATGTAAACACCCTACAGAGGTATTTAACAACCAAAAGTATAGATGATCCAAAAGAAATGGTATTGATGTGGAAAAATGGATATTGCACTCAGACTTGAAGTCATACAAGGTGCATGGGTGTGTAAAATTTGTATATCCAAAAAATAAGAGTAAAGTGGATGATTTTAAGAACAAACTGTGCGTGTGGAACTTCAGTGACAAATGTAAACTGGTCCCATGCACTAACCTCAAAGACTGCAAAGAATCTAAACAAATTATAAAAAATATCTCTAAGAGTCCAAACAATAGTAATTTGTAGTGAACAATGAATAAATGAACAAAAATATGTTGATAAACACCTTACAGAGCTAATGGAAAGCAGGGTGTGTAAAAATATATAAAAAAAGAAAAGACACCAAAGTTCAACAAGGAAGAGAAAAAAAACGTCTCTAAAGTGCACGTGCCTTTCCGTGATAACCAATGTGCATGCAAATCCGGTAACCACTTCCCAGTGTTCTCTTCGCTGTGTCAACACACTTAAGTGAGTAATGGCCCCTTACCTCAAGGCAAGGAGAAAAAAAGCGTATAAGTGAGGGTCCCTTTAAGGCTTCTCTTTCTGGATCTCCATCTCTCCTTCACTCTCTCCACAAAAGCACATTTGGCAAGAAAATGGTCACAGCACAGGTGCGGGTCACATTAAGACTCCTCTCTCCAGCTCCACTCTCCTCCTTTAGTTTATCTCCATAGAGCCAAGTTTAATCAGAGAAAGCAAACCGTAGTGTAGTGGGTCTTTTAAAATATATCCAATTTTTATTAGCAATAAACATAGGGTACTCACAAGAGAGGTCTCTTTATAAACTTATATCCGACGAGCAGCGAACTCGTGCAGTGTGAATCAGCATACAGCGTCATTCCCTGTCCCTACGCGTGGCGTCGCAACTCGTGACTTCATCAGGGGAATAATATAATGAATAATATAATGTATAGTTCTGGAAGCTGGTTTCCTTGCATTAACCAAAGTAGAGCTAACTGACCAGGAAAGCCCACGTTTTTTCAGAATGTGGGTTTCAATAGCCAGGCCGTTGAATTTAGCATTCATAATGTAGGATGGAATATCGGCCTCTGTGAGAACAGGTCTGGCCTTAGTGGACGGGACCATGGATCCTCCACTGCCATCTTTACGATTTCTGCATACAATGACCACCTAGGCCACACTGGTGCTGCCAAAATTAATGGTTTTCTTTCCAGCTTGATCCTGCAAAGAAATTGAGGCAGCAATTCAATAGAGGGTAATGCATAGATCAGTGAAAACTGACCCAACAGTATCACCAACACATCTGTTTTGCATGCAAATGGCTCCTTTGTTGTGGACACAAAGTTGACTAACTTTATGCTGAACTGGATGCTAGAAGATCTACATCCGGAGTTCCCCATCTTTGACAAACAGCCCAAAACTATGTCGGGTAAAGAAATCATTCCCCTGGGAATAACTGCTGACAATTTAAGTAATTTGTCTGCCAATTCTCTAATCCTGGAATGAAGAATGCTGATAGGTATGGGACACTCCTTTCTGCCCAAGTTAGAATATGGTTAACCTCTTTCTGAGCTGAGAGATTCTTGGTGCCCCCTTGGTGATTGATATAGGCCACAGCCGTGGCATTGTCGGCTTGGATCCTGACAGGACAATCCCTTAACCTGGAAGTCCAGGTCTTTAGAGCCAGACGCACTGCCCAAATCTCTAGGATGTTTGGCAAGGCTCTTTTGGTTCTTGACCACTGTCTTTGGACAGTTATCTACTTTAGTACTGCTCCCCAGCCTGAAATGCTGGCATCTGTCGTTACCACTTTCCAGATAACAGGTCTGAAGAATCTTCCTTTCAGCCAATTCTGGTTAGTAACCACTAATTGAGACCTTGGAACACCCTTGGGGACAGCCGCATTGGCAAGTCCAAAGCTTGGATCGTCTTGTTAGCAGATAGAATACTGTTTTCCAACAGTCTCAAATTAAACTGGGCATTGGGGACCGCTTCGAAAGAAACCACCATCTTTTCTAACAACCTCATGCAAAGGTAAATGGAGGGATCTCCTTTTGACCTGACCATCCGCACCAACTCTCTTATGGGGCTGTCTTTTGCCTGGGCAAGAACACCCCCTTTTTCTGCGCTGTATCTATGATCAGATCCAAATACTTTTTTTTTGCGGTTTTAAGGGAGACTTCACTAGGTTGAGAACGCAACCATGTAACTGGTTGTAATGCATACCCCTTACGCCGAACACTGATTGGTCTATTAGCAATCGATCGTCTAGGTATGCCAAGACTGTTTAACCACTTGTGGACCGCCTCACGGGGATATACGTCCTTTTTTTGAAGAGGGATATCTCGGTAACGGCAGCAGCTGCTGCCACAACCGAGATATCCATCTCTTCAGGCGGCGGTCGGCTGTACGATAACGGTGGTCTCCGCGGTGGATTCGCCGCAAGATCACCGCTATCGGCGGCGGGAGAGGTGCCACCCCCTCCCGCCGCCCTCCCGCACCTTCCGCCGCTTACCGGAGCCGTTGGTAGCGGCGTAGGCGATCGGGTCCTCTTCCTAGCTGGGCATAGAGACAAGTGAGGCTAAGATGGCCCCCACTCGTCTCTATACCATAGAAGGGCGGAAGCGACGTCAAAACGTCACTTCCGCCCATACCTCTTAAAGGTATATATTTTTTTAAATGTCAGATTTTCTTTTTTTTTTTTTTTTTTTTGCATTTTAGCCCAAATATGAGATCTGAGGACTTTTTGACCCCAGATCTCATATTTAAGAGGACCTGTCATGCTTTTTTCTATTACAAGGGATGTTTACATTCCTTGTAATAGGAATAAAAGTGATCCATTTTTTTTTTTTTTTAAAACAGTGTAAAAATAAATAAAATCAATTAAAATAAATAAGAAATTTTTTTTTTTTTTTTAAAACACCCCGTCACGACGAGCTTGCGCACAGAAGCGGGCGCATACGTGAGTAGCGCCCGCATATGAAAACGGTGGTCAAACCACACATGTGAGGTATCGCCGCGATCAGTAGAGCGAGAGCAATAATTCTAGCCCTAGACCTCCTCTGTAACGCAAAAAATGCAACCTGTAGAATTTTTTAAATGTCGCTTATGGAGATTTTTGAGGCTAAAAGTTTGACGCCATTCCACGAGCGGGCGCAATTTTGAAGCGTGACATGTTGGGTATCAATTTACTTGGCATACCATTATCTTTCACAATATAAAAAAAAATGGGCTTATTTTACTGTTGTCTTATTTTTTTATTCAAAAAAGTGCATTTTTAAAAAAAAAAGTGCGCTTGTAAGACCGCTGCGCAAATACGGTGTAAAAAAAAGTATTTCAATGACCGCCATTTTATTCTCTAGGGTGTTAGAAAAAAAAAACAATATAAAATGTTTGGGAGTTCTAAGTAATTTTCTAGCAAAAAAAACTGTTTTAAACATGAAAACACCAAGTCTGAAAAAGAGGCCTGGTCCTTAAGTGGTTAAGCCCTGTGCCCTTGACCTGGCTAAAGGTGGGGCTAGCCCTCTTGTAAACACTCGGAGTGTTGTAGCTGGCCCAAAGGGCAAGGCTATAGACTGAATGCTGCTGTTCTAATTCGTACTGCAGAAACCTTTGTTGAGCGGGAAATATATAGACCTGCAGATATTCATCCCTGATGCCGATAGGCACCAGACGTTTTCCTCCTTGTAGGATAGAAACTACTGATCTGATCGACTTCATAGAAAGGAGCAGATCGTCAGGAACTGATTTAGATTCTTTTAGATCTAGAATGGATTTGTTTTTCTGTGTGAATCTGTACATGTACAGGGAACGCATGAAAAAGGGCAGTGAAGGTTCTAAGGAACCCAAGAAGAAATAGAACTATCAGCTGACTCTACTAGAGGTAGCTTGAAAAAACACAAACCATCTCTGTAAGAGATTTGTACCAGCAATATCTCAGATTGCAAGGCTGAAAAAGGTTCAACTGCAGTCGTAAGGAGTAATCTGATTGCCTTTTCTTCTTGATCACTTAAGGGTAACCGCTCATTCTCTACCCACTGTTCCCTTGATAAGGGGTCTAAGGTGGGCGAGGGCAATCTAACACACTTCCTATCCTTTTGGATAGCAGAGGCAATTAAAGTCGCTAATTTTCCTTTCTAGACCCTGCAGGGCGGAGGGAAAGCATTTTCAATCATGTATATAGTGGCTGAAATGTTTTCTGTGACTGGGCCTGACCCTGAGACCTTCCTTTAGAGTCTGACAGTGGAAGCCATCGCTACTGAGAAAAAATTCAGTTTAAGTACGTTTAAACTTTCTTTTGACTGGCAAAAGAGTACTCTTTCCACTAGAAATCGGCTGGATGTATTTATCCAAATCATCTCCAAATATTCGCTCCCCGTGAAAAGGGAAACTAGTCAGAAGCTTCTTATAGGGTGCTTCGGCAGATCACTCTTTTACTAAAGGGTTCTATGCATGTGTATTAGCACAATTGCAAGGTGGAACGTTTGGAGAATAGAATCTTACATAGCATCTATGGCAAAACATAATGCTTCTGGTAACTCGTCCAATTGACGGGCTTCTTGTGCAGGGAGCTCTTTAAGAGCATTTGTGATTTGGTCCTTTAAGGACTGGCAGATACCTATTGCTGCAACTGCAGGCCGAGTAACAGTCCCTGCTAAAGAACTTTTTATTTGTTGGATCTTTTAAGCATTTGTACATTGTCTACTGGACAAGTTAGACTTTTATTCACAATGGAATCGCAGCGTCAACTGCTGGAACTTTCCACCTTTTTGTGGATTTTTCCTCCATGGGATAGCGAACTGAGAATCTCTTTGGGGAGAAACAATGCTTATCTGGATGATCCTATTCAGCGTAAATAAGCTTTTCTGGTAATGCATGGACTGAAAAACACATGCAAAGGTATGTAAAGGTTTCAAAGAACCCAAGAGAAAACCGGACCTTCAGCTAACTCTGTTAGGGGTAGTATGAAGGTGGAGAAAACCATTTCTGTAAGGGTTTGTACCTCAGATTGTGAAGCCGATTCATCAGCTGTTTTCTCAGCAGAGGAATCGGCTTGCTTTTCCTCTCGATCTGAGGGTAACACCTCATCGTGTCCCCATTGTTCCCCTGATAAAGGGTTTGGAGTGGGAGAGAGAGATCTAGCACGCTTCCTATCACCTTGGATAGAGGATGTGATTAAAGCAGCTAATCTTCCTTCTAAGCCCTGCTTATCGGGGATACTTAGTTTAACAGTTTTTAGCATTTTATCACAGTATATAAAACTGTACAGTACCTATACCCTCTGCACTCTGTTTCCCCATTAGGGGGAGAGGAGAGCCCCCCTCCGGCTGCTAGGGCACACACTTGTTGAGCACAGAATTAACAGGGTATACACATTTTGTACTCCCTCCAGAGTAGTTTTTAAGGCATTACAACATTGTATGTTAAAGGAAAAGTCATAGGTGGACTTTGCGGTTCCTATGCTTTCCTCCTACATTTTCCTCGTTGCAGGATAATGCTGTAAAAGGACATATCCAAATTTCACCCATCATGGTGGGCAGCATAGTTAAACCTTCAAAGACTGGGTCCCTTTTAATAGGGGTTCCACTCCTTTGGGCCTTGTATAGCACCCCTCAGGACAACTTTAGGTGATGTAGCAAGACCAAAAAGAGTCCTGGTCCTCGGGTCCAGCTGTCAGAGAGAAGTGTTACAGGCAAAACCTTGTTCTTCAATGTGAGGCCCAGGTACCATCCCATGGCCGCAGTGATGTGGATGGATCCGGTTGTGGAGGCTTTTTAAATCCAGCATGGATACCTCCTGGAGCTCCTCGGAGCACATCTTCACTCGTGACCAACACCTTACTGGCGAAAAAAACGGATATGCTCCTGGAAGGAGGAGGGGTTATAAAGGGAGCGGGCTTCCTTGGGTTAACCAGTGTCAACACATGAAGGTGGAACATAACCAATTAAGTAATTACTTAAGGCTCTGTGTCCTATGTTGTACGGTAAAAGGTTATTTGGTATGATTACTGCGATTTTGGCCCCATAGAATATACAGCAAAATTATAAATGCAACACTTTTTTGTGTTTTCCCCTATTTATCATGTGCTGAACTCAAAGATCTATGGCTTTGTCTATGTACACAAAAGGCCTATTTCTCTCAGAATATCATTCAAAAATCTGTCTAAATCTGTGTTAGGGAGCACTTCTCATTTGCAGAGATAATCCATCCACTTCACAGGTGTGGCATATCAAGATTCTGTTTAGACAGCATGATTATTGCACAGGTGTGCCTTAGGCTGACCACAATAAAAGGCCACTCTAAAATGTGCAGTTTTCCTGAGTTGAGGTGGGGGGGTCCAAAAAACAGTCAGCATCCGGTGTGACCACCAGTTGCCTCACACGGTGCAGCACATCTCCTTCGCATAGAGTTGATAAGGTTGTTGATTGTGGCCTGTGGAATGTTGGTCCATTCCTCTTCAAAGGCTTTGGGAAGTTGCTGGATATTGTCAAATACTGGAACGCCCTTTCGTATACACCAATCCAGAGCATCCCAAACATGCTCAATGGGGGACGTCACATGTCCGGTGTGTATGCTGGCCATGCAAGAACTGGTATGTTTTCAGCTTTCTGGAATTGTGTACAGATCCTTGCAACATGAGGCCATGCATTTTCATGCTGCAACATGAGGTGATGGTTATGGGTGAATGGCACAACAATGGTCCTCGGGATCTTGGCACTGAAAGTCCAGTCAACATCATATTCATTAGCAGTGTAAACCTAGCCTTCCTTGAAAGCTTTGGCTGGAAAATCAGTTTTCCAAAGTCCAGCCCTCACACTGTTAGGAATACCTAGGTTAGACTTTTCCTTCCCCAAGAAAAGTTTTTTCTTTTCTTACATCAGGGGACACAGAGCCATAGTACTTACTACATGGTTATATCGGCATATCAGGTGCTGGACACTGACACGCCCCTTAAGGCATGGACTTCCCCCATATAACCTATCACACTACTGGGAGTCCTCAGTTTTTTCGCCATTGTCAAAGTGTTGGGCACATGTAAGTATGTGTGTATTGAGCTCCACGGGCAGTAATCCTTTGATGCGAGCCAACTATCCTGACCGGATCCATTCTGATGTCCCCATAAGGGACTAAATGAATGGTATCCGGGCCTCGTCATCCGAAGACACAAGGTTTTGCTTGCAAATGCTTTTAAGCTGGGCCCTGGGATCCAGTACTTTTTGGTAGTGAGGGCAATAAAAGTTTACTGGCGGGGTCTTCTCACAGGTCCAGGATTGTGGGATTACCTGAGTGTACCCCTGTTCCTGAAGATTTCCTTTCAAGGTCTCAGAGTCTACCGCAAAGGGCGAAGATTGGGTTTTTTTATCTTTGATAAAGCCCTGCAGCGAGGAAAGGTAGGGGGGGAATTTTCTGCAAGGGATCTCTCTTTCCATGCATTATATTGTCATGTCATGTCTATGTGTCACCACTGGAGGCTGTATTGAGCACTCACCATTCTGACACTGGAAACAGCAGAAGCTTTCACTCTCCTCTCCGTTCAAGCCAGCTCAGGTATGAAGGGGGGTCTGATCACTTCCTGGGCCCCCAGATTGGCGGTTTTTGTTCCTTTGAATGCCAGCCCACTGCCTTATTTCTTGAAAAAAGAAAAAAATAAGTTTTTCTGGGGGCAAATCGTGGCCTTTTTACCCCCCCTGCTGCCAGCCGTCATGTTGCTGGCACTCATACTCTTCCTTAGTTGAAGGAGGGGGGGGCGTTTTCGTGAGGTGGGCGTGGCTAAACAGCGTCAGACGCCGACCGCATGTGGATGAAGTAATTTAAGCTACACAGGCAGAGCTGCAGTCTGGCGGTGGAGGGACAGAGCAGAGTGGTTGCTGGTCAGGTTTGGTGCCACAGGCATCTCCCTTTTGTTGTCAACATTGTACTGTATAGCGAGGACTAATAGCAGTTATTGTACTATACTATAGCCTAGCAAGTGTTACATTCTTTTGCTGGTAGTGCCTCTGCTTTGTACAGTAAGCTATGTGTGGCAAGGGGGCCAAGAACTCCTCTAAGGGTTCTAGGGGGTCACAACAAACTAAGACCCTGTCCAAAAGAATGTCTTCCTCTTCTGAGTGTTGCAGCCGGTGAGATTGAGCCGTCAGGGGAAGCTGTTATTGCAGTCGCTCAAGACGCTTCAGCCCCTGAGTATGTCACACGTGAAGTGTTGTCCTCTACCATTGCTGGCTTAGAGAAAAAGCTGGATGCAATTTTATCCCTTCAGAGCTGGGTTAAACGCAGTAGATCCCCTTCAAGGGCTCAAGATCCTCCTCTGGAGGTTCAGGATGCCAGGGATTGGGCAGATCTTCTTAGGGATATGGAAGATACTGGCTTATCCTCTTCTGAGGCTCCTAACATGGAAGGAGTATCACAGCAAGAGAGCTTGCTTGTGCACGCTCTCACTGGGCGGTCAACCTTTTTGCTACCTGCAGTGCGGGCTTCTGATAAACCCATCTCTAAGTTAGGATCATTAAAATCTCCTCCGGCTGGAGATGCCTTTCCTATCCATGCGACAGATGCTAAATTTGGCGGTCTGGCTGTTGAGACCCACAACCTAAGGGGTCGTGGGTTATCTCCTTCAGTCATATCTACCTTGATTAATGCCAGGAAGCCAGCTTCCAGGATCATCTACTATAGAGTCTGGAAGGCATATGTTGCCTGGTGCGGATCCAGGGGTTGGCACCCCAGGAAATATGTTATTGGTAGAATTCTTGAATTCCCACAGATGGGATTAGAGATTAATCTGGCCTTGAATACCATCAAGGGCCAGATCTCAGCCTTGTCAGTGTTCTTTCAGCGGCCTTTAGCTCCTCACTCTTTAGTGCGTAGCTTTGTGCAGGGGGTAACATGGATTAGTCCTCCGATCAAGACACCCCTAAATCCTTGAGATTTTAACTTGTTCCTGTCAGCTTTACAAAAGCAACCTTTTGAAACTTTATGGCAGATTCCCTTGGTTCTGTTGACCAGAAAGATAGTATTTCTGGTTGCCGTTTCTTCTGCCAGAAGAGTTTCTGAACTAGCGGCTTGTAAGAAGCCAAATCTGATTATGCATAAGGATAAGGTGGTTTTACGCCCTCATCCTGAATTCCTGCCAAAGGTAGTGACAGGGTTTCACTTAAACCAAGATATTGTTCTTCCTTCATTCCCAGAGCCTCGATCTAGGGAAGAGAGGTTGCTACATTCCCTTGATGTAGTAAGGGCTGTCTGAGTGTATTTAAAGGTGATCACTCAGATTCGTAAGACAGATATTTTGTTTATTTTGCCAGATGGTCCAAAGAGAGGACAGGCAGCATACAGATCCACTATTGCCTGGATTTTTGATTTGTCAAGTCATTGTGCAGGCTTATGATTTAAAGAGGAAGATTCCTCCTTTTCATATTAAGGCACACTCTACCAGGGCGATTAGTACCTCCTGGGCGGTGCATCATCAGGCCTCTGTGGCCCATATCTGTAAAGCCACAACATGGTCTTCAGTTCATACATTTACCAGATTTTATCAAATCGATGTTAAGGGTCAGGAGGATTCTGCCTTTCGGCTAAGCGTACTGCAGGCTGCAGTATAAGTCCTCTGACTTCCTTTTTTGTTGTGTTTCTCCCCCCCTTCAGTTGCCATTGCTATGGGACATCCCACGTAGTAAGTACTACAGCTCTGTGTCCCCTGATGTAAGAAAAGAAAATAGGATTTTTAAAACGGCTTACCTGTAAAATCCTTTTCTTTGATGTACATCAGGGGACACAGAGGTCCCTCCCTTCTTCTCTTTATACATTTGATTGCTTGGCTACAAAACTGAGGACTCCCAGTAGTGGGAGGGGTTATACGGGGGAAGTTCACGCCTTAAGTGGCGTGTCAGTGTCCAGCACCTGATACACCGATATAACCACGTAGTAAGTACTACGGCTCTGTGTCCCCTGATGTCCCCTGATGTACAGGTAAGCTGTTTTAAAAATCCTATTTTTCCTTACAGAATCTCGGGTCAAAGTGACAACCCTCAGTTTGCTTCTGCATGAGGGCTTTGACACAGTTACTTTTGCTCATTTTCACTCCAGACCTCACCAATCCATCATACTCAAGATGTGGAACCAATCCAAGCCTCTCCAACTGCTTTTGTCCATATAGACACAGCTCTTCCTGATTTGGATCGCCCATCCTGCCCTAGAATTGGGAACGTTTTTTTTTCCTTCCCATGACCTGGAAGGCAGTGACAACTAATGCTAGCCCTACTGGCTGGGGCAAAGTTTACATTTCCCTGACTGTCCAAAGGACCTGGTCCCCACAGAAGTTTAGATATCCAATCAACATACTGAAACTTGGAGCCATCAATTTCTTCTACAACACTGGACCTCCCTCCAGCAAAGTCACCCAGTACATTCAAACAATGCCACAGCAGTGAACTACATAAACCTTTGGGGTGGCATCATAAGTCCAGCTGCCTTGGAAGAAATATGTTTTATGCTCTCCTGGGCGGAAACATACTTTCCAGCTTTTGGCCATCCACATCCCTAGAGTGGATTATTGGCAGGTACATTGTCTAAGCCACCAATGCCTAGATTAGGGAGTGATCTCTGCAACCAAAGATCTTTCAAAATCTTTTCAAAGGTAGGCAAAACCAGATATTGACATTGTGGCCTCCAGGTTCAACAATTAGCTGAACAAATTTGTAGTCAAGACCAGGGGCCTTTTGCAGTGGATGCTCTGTTCATTCTTTAGGCTCAATTCCATCTGGATTGTGTCTTCCCTTCAATGAAGATCCTCCCTTGACTGCCTTAAAGTGGTTATAAACCCTTACAAACCACTTTGACCTACAGGTAAGCCTAGATTAAGGCTTACCTGTAGGTCCAAGAAATATCTCCTAAACCTATATGGTTTAGGAGATATTTGCCCGAAAACAGGCACCGCTGTCTACGGCGCATGCGCCGTAGACAGCGGCGCGCAGGCACACTGGGCGCGGCATTCTCAACGACTGAGCTGCCGCGCGAGTCGGCTCCCGTGCGCATGCGCGGGAGTGACGTAATCGCGGCTTCGCCAAATGACAGCGGCGGAGCTGCGAGACCCCACCAAGAAGATGGATGCGGCGGACTACAAGGGATAGCGGCGACTTCACTGGCTCCTGTGTCAGGTAAGTGACACATAATGGACTACTATGTGATGCATAGTAGTCCATTATGCTTTGCCTTTGCAGGGAATGAAAGAGGAAGTAAACTCATCAGGGTTTACTTCCTCTTTAACGTCTTCCTAACAGAACAGACCTGCTGGCCCAAGGCCCCCTATTTAATCATGTGTCTCAGTTGCTGGCTTTAATTTTATAGTTGTTGAAACCCGAGTCCCAAAGGAATATTTCTTTTCATATTTTACAAAAAAGATAAAGTGACTCTGAGAACAAACCTTACCCAAGGTGATCTCCTCTTTCCACCTCAGTGATCTTCCTTTCCTTTGTCAAACCCCAAACCGTGACAAGGAAATCACTCTACTTTGCTTGAATGTGGTCAGGGCTTTCAGGGTCTACCTAAAAGACTCAAATACTTTTTTTCCTGCCTATGAGCCCTCGTAGAAGGCATCCTACTTTCTGTTTTGCCATTTCTAGGTGGATCACACCATTCATTTCCAGGATACATGCCCTCACTTCCTGAGTTTCTCCACCAGGGCTGTTGGCATTTCTTGTGTTTTTCAGCTTCAGGCTTCTTCATACCAGATGCACAGGTCGTTTGTTCACTCATTTGAAATGTTCTACCAGGCAGATGTTAAGACCTCAACTGATTTGAGGCTTGAGTGTTTTTTGAGGTTCTTGCGGGCCAGTTATTTTGCCCATCCCTCAGTTTATTGCTTGAATACACCCCCCCCCCCCCCCAGTCCAGGACCTACTACAGCCCCATAGCCCTCATTTTTATTTATTTATTTTTTACCTCCTATAGGGAGTATCCTGACAACCAGATTATCTGAATTGATATTCAAAGTGTATTGCATTGCTTGTTGCAATTAGGTATTTATAGCCACATTATAGCAAGGTTGTAGTATATTTAAGGTGCTATCTTGAAGGTTCACAAACTTTTGCTTACAGCTCCCGATATACTGTATGGCTTTGTTAACTTTTGACATATGTATGTATTTATTTTTTAACATAAGTAGCTTTTTCTTTGGGTGGGACTGGGATGATATTTATACTCTATACTGTAAAGAGTGATGAGATGGGAATTTAGCACATGTCCTATGTTTCAAATATGACATCTGTTTCTGAAGAATGGTTTTACATGGGCATTCTTACTTACAAATGTGCTCAAACAGAAACCTTTAAGTTAACTCTTCAAATAAAGCTTCTCCCTTTCTGAAATACAAGTGATGCCCAATTAGCGTGAGCGATTGTCATACATATAAAGGGGAAAAAAATAGACTGTATCAACCAGCCTAAAGCACATCTTTCATGCACTTCATCCCCTTCATCTCTCTTCCTTTTACAGAAAGGTGGTCATGTTCTCAGATCCCCACACATCACCTCTTCTCTCTGTTAACAGCCAACGTGAATAATTTCCGTTTGCTGATGGATAGGCAAAGAATATAATAGACACTGCTTGACAAAAGGGGCTTAAAGAAGGAGAAACTGTTCAATGACCGTAAGATTTTTATTTTTATTTATTCTTTTTGCACTTGTGACAGCATCGTTATTCATTTTAAGTTACTTAAAAGCGCAAAGCAGTAAGTACAGCAAGCTGTGGGAGTAAAACATCCTCACCGGTTTCTGTTTCCAAGCAAAATAACTTAAATTGACTGAAGGCGCTGTCAGAAATTCAGTATGAGTGTAGTATTTGGAGGCACGAGGACTGAGAGCAGTAATAAGCTGCTGCTCTTGATCTGTCCAGACATCTGACACATTGCTCTGTCTCTTCTGAGTCTGTTTTCCTGAGCACCGTGACATACAAGGAACTGGATCAAATATCCCAGTGACACCCAATAGTATGCTGTGTCTACTAACAGAATCGCATAGAAGGCTTAACTTGAAGTACTGACATGTTGTAGCAGAGTAGATGAATTATTCAGGTCCTGTCACTCAGCGGAGTACCAGTGATACAAAAACACAAAGGCAGTCAATGAGAAAATAAATTTGATTCTACTGAGTAAATAAAACTGACTGTTAGAAATCACTGTCCAATAGGGTGGTATGCATTTGTAGCAATGTGGGCAACTGCTTCACATTTGCTCTTTTTTTTTTTTTTTTTTGCTATACTCTGGTTTTGCAAATCAGCTTCTCTAGATGGATTTCCCAGCTTTTTCTCTGCTTTATTCTGCTAACTCTGGTATTTTGTTTTGTATATTATTACGTATTGTATGGGAGAAAAGGGAAAATGTAGGTGTATAACCATTGTACATAATCTCCTAGTAAATCAAAATCCTTATTTTATTTGTATTAGTTAATTGTTAAAGAGGTTCTTAACCAAGAAAATACTCCTGGGCAGGCAGCAGTTCATTGGTGGTATGGCAGAGTGTTATGCAAGTCTGTCTGTGGCTGGCTTAAGGTGTATCTAAAGTGTATTTTTTATTTATTTTTGTCTTCTGTATATTGAGGGGCACAGCTAAGATTGTAATCTCTTAGCATCATTGGGTTATAGCACCACCTTCAGGTGTAGAACACTAGATAACAAAAAAAAAAATGGCCTACAGAAGGCCCCTGTCAGTGGCAGAACCCCAAGTTTGTTGTTTATTTTTTTAGCCTAGTGTTCTGTAGTAAGGACTTGCTGGAAATCTTTTTGTTCTCTTTTTCCTTTCCTTTTCCTTTCTAATTTGTGTTCAAGACCTTTAATCAACAGCTTAACTAGGTGACAGGTACTGTAATATAGAACCTTGTCGTTCCAGTACCTCGGGCATGCTACGTGAAGGGTGGGCACTGGTGGCCTCATTAAATATGGACACCATTGACAGTCATAGGCTTCATGGGCATAGTTGTGAGTGGGCAAGTGCTGACTGATGTTGTCCGGGGCCCTTTCACCACCACTGTAACGCCAGGCTTAGCTGTGTTGTCTTAAGAACTCACTCACACCTTCAGCATTTCTAGCCATGGTGCGGCGAGTCCTGGCCATAATGCAGCCACCTGGTGGTGATACCCTTATTATCTCTCTGGATTTCTGTGTGGATTTGTGCTCTGATGTTGGGGTTGGCAGCCTGCCAGCAAACGTTCTGGAGCTACACGTTTTACATTCTGGCTCTTCTGAAGGGTTCACAAGAATTAAAGGACACTCTACCCTAATAAATACAAAAAATAAAAAATAAATAATAACCCAATACCATACAAATAATCCACAATATATTACAATAAATCCACAATATATTACAATGAATCCACAATATATTAGTAATTCCTCTCAGTGAGGCATTCCACAATAAACCTCATACAAAAATATTCTAGTGTACACTCCTAACTTCAAAACTACTGCCTATCAGTGCTTACAAAAAACAATTAATTTGATAAGAAATGTCCAAATGGTTAATAAAAATAATCATTTAAAGTTCTTTTGTGCAATAAATAACAAAGATCACCAACCAAGATATGTGTTGGTTGAACTTAAAGGACTTGTACCTTTTTTCAAACACAATAACTATGTATCTAAAACTGGGGTTGGGGATGGGAATTGGCTTGGCTCAGAATGAAGATGACCACCTTATCTAGGAGCTCTCCGGCTACGCTAGAAACATATCTGCCTCCCAATTCCACACATAGAATGGGAAACATTGGAAGACCTCTCTACTCCACTCATTTACAATTGCAGCACAATCTTCCCAGAATTTTTAGAACACAATCACCAGAGATGGCGGACACACTGCTTCTGGAGTCTTCTGCATGCCTAAGTCAGTGAAAAGTAAGTCTCAGGTTGAAGCTGACACTGTTCTACACTAGTCTACTGACTACTGTCTTGGATCCTAAAGGTGAACTTTAGGGGGGGTGGGTCACCGAGGCAGCACAAACAACTAGCCGCCATGATGGTATAAATTCTGTTTGAAAGAGTTGTCAGACCAACAGATTTTGGAGAAAATGTTCCATACTCTAAAGAATTGAAAAAAATAAAAATAATCAGGAGTAATGTTATATAGTGAGCATAGATTAGTGAACAGTGTCAGTTTGCCCTATGTGTAGAGATTTTCAATCTGTGGAATGCCCGCTGTTACCCTAGACTGTAAGGATAAGTTAGTGATGAGTTCCAAGAAAGAAATTGGGAGTCACTTGGGAATTTCCTTATATACTTGTAGAATGGAAGATAAGGATTTTAGAGTAGCTGTAACAGTGCTTAAATAAGAGTGTGTGGGTTCAGGATGCAATAGTATGGCAGTAAGTGGCAATCACGGTGATGTCCAGAGTGTTGTTCATTTGATCTGTAGCCAAGAAGGTGCTATGGAGGAAATCAACCAAAATCTGTATACAGTATTAGGTTGCAATGCTAAGGGCATCTAGGCCTACCCAGTTAATTGACATACAAAGCAAGGAACTGCAAAACCAATAGTGTTTTTTGCCCCAAATGAACACATTCAACAAAGATTGTATTTTGTGGATGTGAGCAGGCAGGATATGGAGTAGGAGAGTCTGAAATATATAAAGGATGTGGGGCAGTATGAACATTTTGGGCAGGACTATGCGGCTGGCCCATGAGGCTCTGTTAGGCCAAACTTCCTGTGAATTTTTTTGGAATTTAATATATCGTAGTTAATACAAAGTAAGTTAGCAGAGGGTGAGACTAAACATATACACAGATAGCTTAATAAGGCCATTGGTGCCAAGAAGGAGGAGGAGATAGAGAGATGTAATCTAACGGTGGGGTCCAGGCAGATATTGAGAATTAATGATTTAGAGAAGCTGGTTTTGCATAAGGAAACTGAACCAAAGGTTTCTAGCATAGATTGGGGGGAGGGAAGTGAGGTGAGAGACAGATGCATTGCAAGGATTTTAGCATACATTTTAATGCCCAAGTTTAAGAGGGGAATGGGTCTGTAGTGAACTGGATTGTCCAGCGCCCAGTTACACAGTTTGAGGATAGTGACTATGAGCACCTGTTGGGATTCTTTAGGGATAGTCCCCATGGAGGTATTTTTTTTTATTTTTTTTAATCTACCATACATGTGCAGTTGGTTGTCAGCCATCTATGTTACTGGAGGAAGACCTCTCTTTTGCCATGCTCATTCATGAGACATGCTTTTACTTTTTTGATGTAATATAAGTGCATCCTCTCTTTATTTTCAAACTTAAATGGTTTATAGTATTGCGTTATGTGAGGTATTTTTCTTTCATGCATTCCACAGCACACCCCAAGTTAATTGGCTGAGCTGGTTGTCTAAGTCTCTGCTACTTGTGGAAATAGTGTTTGCATCGTTCCTATATATCTTTGGGCTACATAGGATGATTACTTCCTTTTTCATGACGTTGGCTTTTCTGTTTAATGCAGTGTTTGCTGACCACTCTTATTAGGGGGTCACAGGCATTCTGGTAAGCCTCGTGTGAGAGTGATTGGTGTCACCTTGGCTATCATGGGAGTTTTTCCATTTCCATCACAGCTTGTGGAGCTTCATTTTGACTCAGTTTGTTCATATCTGTTACTTTTGTTTCCTGTCTTAGGACAATTTGTGGATACTTGTTCTTAGTCACTGTTCTTCACTGTACAAAATGTATTAGTCATATATTAATATGACAGTGTCACAATTATTATTTTGTATCACTTTAGTATATTGTCATTTTGTTGGTGCCCTAGAGGACACAGATTACAGTAGATATGCTGCACTGATTGGTTTATAGTGTTCAGCAGCATTATTCTTTCACCACAAGCACATATTTTTTAGTTGTTTAATACTTCTGTGTAATTTGAGTCCACGCCCAAGTGTATAATCTCATTAAAATCACCACAAATAATTTGACTACAGACTAGATTGAAGATAAATGTTAACCAGAACTATAGGGTGCTTATTAACCAGTTAAGGACCGGAGGGATTTGCCCCTTAATGACCAAAGCACCTTTTACAGTTGGGCACTGCACTGCTTTAAGTGGTAATTGCAATGCTGTACCCAAACAAAATCTGCATCCTTTTTTGTCACAGGTGATTAAAAAATTATGGAAAAAAAAAGTTGTCACTAAATTATATATTGCTCACACATGCCATGGCTATATGTGAAATTCCACCCCACAATACATTCTGCTGTGTCTCCTGAGTACGGAGATACCACATGTGTGAGACCTAGCGTACAGGCCCCTGAAAACCAATCACTGCATTCAGGCTATCTAAGGGCGCAAAATGGTTCCTCACTACCTATTACAGTTTCGGAGGCCCTGAAATGTCCATTTTGGAAAGTAGATACTTCAAGCTATTTACTGAGAGGCATGTTGAGTCCATGGAATATTTCATATTTTGCTACAAATTTTTTTGTTTTGTTTTGTTTTACACAAAGTTGTCACTAAATGATATATTGTTCAAACATGCCATGGATATATGTGGAATTACACCCCAAAACACATTCTCTTGAGTACAGGGATACCACATGTGCAAGACTTTTTGGCAGTATAGCCGTGTACAGGGCCCCTATTGCCTCCTTCAGGATTTCTACGTGTGTACGTTTTTGCGGTCACTCCTTACTGCTTATCACTGTTTTGGAGGCCATGAAATACCAAGATAGCACAACCCCCCCCATGACCCTATTTTGGAAAGTAGACACCCCAAGCTATTTGAGAGGCATGTTGAGTATTTTGCAGATCTCACTTTTTGTCACAAAGTTTTGAGAAAAGAAAATACATTTTTATTTTCTTTGTCTTTCTTCATTTTCAAAAACAAATGAGAGCTGCAAAATACTCACCATGGCTTAGTCTTAGCAAATACCTTGGGGTGTCTACTTTCCAAAATGGGGTCATGGGGGGGGGGGGTTGTGGTTGTGCTATCTTGACATTTCAGGGCCTCCAAAACTGTGATAGGTAGTGAAGAGTAAAGCCTTAGAAAGCCTGAGGTGGGGATTGGTTTTTGGGGTCCTGTACTCAGTAGAAGTAGCAAAATGTATATTTTGGGGTGTAATTCCACATATACACATGCCATGTGTGAGCACCAAGACATTATACATTTTTTTTTTTTTTTAAAGCAAAGACCCTATAGATTAAAATGGTGGGTGTTGCATTTTTTTTTTCCACACAGTATTTGTACAGCGACTTTTTTCAAACACAATTTTTTTGGAACGAAAAAAAAAATCACTTTTTTGAATTGTAATGCACTAAAACACACTACATTGCCCAAATGTTTGATAAAATATAAAAAGATGATCTTATGCCGAGAACATAAATACCAAACACGACTTGCTTTAAAATTGCCCACAACCTTGCAGTGGCAACAAACTACATAAATTTTTAAAAGCCTTTACAGGTTACCACTTTAGATTTACAGAGGAGATCTATTGCTAAACTTACCTCCCTCGATCTGACGTTCATGGTGTTACCTCACATGCATGGTGCAATTGCTGTTTACATATGACATGCTTGTGTTTGCCTTTGAGTGCGAGCACAGG
Organism: Lithobates pipiens; assembly: GCF_037356315.1. Classification (NCBI taxonomy): domain Eukaryota; kingdom Metazoa; phylum Chordata; class Amphibia; order Anura; family Ranidae; genus Lithobates; species Lithobates pipiens. The sequence goes on along the minus strand of NW_027507686.1, from coordinate 134,150,030 downwards.
AGACAGGGGTATTTTTTTTTTTTTTATTTTTTTTTTTTTGTGTTTTTTTTTTTTTTGCTTCTTTTTTTTTTTTTTTATACTGTTCCTTTCTTTTTTTTTTTTTTTTTTGTATAATTTTTATTGTTATCACAGGGAAATTTAACCTCCTCCCACCCGCTCTATAGCCGAATGACGGCCTTAGAGCGGGCGGGTTCCTTCGCCTGGCCGTCCCTGGACGGCCTGGTGTTTACTCCCGCAATGCGCACCGCCGGGGGCGCGCATCGCGGAAGTTTTGTATTCGCCGTGTCTCCCGGAGACAGGCAAATACAGATCGCCGTGAACGGCCAATCAAAGCGGCCGTTCACAGAGTGATCACAGCTGCCAATAGGAGATGATCTCAAATGTAAACATATGAGATCATCTCCCATTGCCTGTCTCTCCCTCCTCACACAGAGAGGAGGGAGAGCGATCTGTAAGTGAAACATTGTGTCAGTGTCAGCCCCAGTGCCAATTGTCAGCCCCAGTGCCATCTGTCAGCCCCAGTGCCAGTGCCATCTGTCAGCCCAGTGCCATCTGCCAGTAGTGCCAGTGCCACCTGCCAGTGCCAGTGACAGTGCCATCCGTCAGCCCCAGTGCCGTCAGCCCCAGTGCCGTCAGCACCAGTGCCGTCAGCGCCAGTGCCGCCAGTGCCACCTGCCAGTGCCACCTGCCAGCGCCATCCATCAGCCCCAGTGCCGTCAGCCCCAGTGCCACGTGCCAGTGCCACCTGCCAGCGCCACCTGCCAGTGCCACCTGCCAGCGCCAGTGCCATCCTTCAGCCCCAGTGCCGTCAGCCCCAGTGCCGCCAGTGCCACCTGCCAGCGCCATCTGCCAGCCGCAGTGCCATCTGCCAGCCCCATTTGCCAGAGCAAATAGCCAGCACCATCTGCCAGTGCCATCTGCCAGCACCATCTGTCAGCGACATCTGCCAGCGACATCTGCCAGCGACATCTGCCAGCGACATCTGCCAGCGACATCTGCCAGCGACATCTGCCAGCGACATCTATCAGCGACATCTGCCAGCCCCATCTGTCAGCCCCATCTGTCAGCCCCATCTGTCTCCAGTGCCATCTGCCTCCAGTGCCATTTGTCAGTGCCACGTGTTGTCAGTGCCACGTGTCGTCAGTGCCACCTGCCACGTCAGTGTCACCTGTGATCAGCGTCACCTGTCAGTGTCACCTGCCACATCAGCGTCACCTGTCAGTGTCATCTGCCAGATCAGCGTCACATGTCAGTGCCATTTGTGATCAATAAAAATGTCACAAAGATTGTATTCAGCTGAGGAGGCATATGATATCCTTGCAGCCGACGAGAGCAACGGGGAGGTTTCCGCTTCGGATTCCTCCTCATATTCAGATTGTGACTCTGACGTGGACTACGAGCCTGTCCTCAGCAGCGGTACCATGACAGCCTCAGAAGAGGAAGATGATAGTCCGCCCGTCAGACGAAGGCGCACTGGTGAGGAGGCGGTACCATCCACCGGCAACCCAGTGCCATCCACTGGCACCACAGTACCTCGGCAAAGGCCACGTACAAGTGGGGTGTCAACTCGGCCCCAAAGGGTTAGGTCCCATGCCAGCCTTCCCTATTCCCTCCAGAACCCCTTGTGGCTTCCTCCTAACTCAGGAGAAGCCAACGTTCCCCCTTTCACTGCCAACCCAGGAGTCCAGGTGGACACACACAATTTTTCCCTGATGGACTTTTTCCACCTAATTTTTACAGAGGACATGCTTGAATCCATTGTGGTCCAGTCCAACCTATATGCCCAACAATTTATTGAAAGCAACCCAACGTCCTCTTATGCCCGTCCCTACAAGTGGAGAGCCCTAACAGTGGAGGAGTTTAAAAAATTTTTGGGCCTCACATTTTGTATGGGACTAAACAATAAAAATGAAATATGTGCATATTGGTCATCCCGCCCCATCTATCACATGCCCATCTTTTCCTCAATAATGTCCCGGACCAGATATCTAACGATAATGAGATTCCTACACTTTAACGACAATACCCAGTGCCTTCCCCGGAATGACCCAAATTTTGATAAACTTTACAAAATTCGGCCGCTAATAAATTATTTTTCTCAGATTTTCCCCCAGTTGTTTACCCCAGACCAACACATACAGTTAGGGCCATAAATATTTGGACAGTGACACACGTTTTGTTATTTTAGCTGTTTACAAAAACATGTTCAGAAATACAATTATATATATAATATGGGCTGAAAGTGCACACTCCCAGCTGCAATATGAGAGTTTCCACATCCCAATCGGAGAAAGGGTTTAGGAATCATAGCTCTGTAATGCATAGCCTCCTCTTTTTCAAGGGACCAAAAGTAATTGGACAATGGACTCTAAGGGCTGCAATTAACTCTGAAGGCGTCTCCCTTGTTAACCTGTAATCAATGAAGTAGTTAAAAGGTCTGGGGTTGATTCCAGGTGTGTGGTTTTGCATTTGGAAGCTGTTGCTGTGACCAGACAACATGCGGTCAAAGGAACTCTCAATTGAGGTGAAGCAGAACATCCTGAGGCTGAAAAAAAAGAAAAAATCCATCAGAGAGATAGCAGACATGCTTGGAGTAGCAAAATCAACAGTTGGGTACATTCTGAGAAAAAAGGAATTGACTGGTGAGCTTGGGAACTCAAAAAGGGCTGGGCGTCCACGGAAGACAACAGTGGTGGATGATCGCCGCATACTTTCTTTGGTGAAGAAGAACCCGTTCACAACATCAACTGAAGTCCAGAACTCAGGGAAGTAGGTGTATCTGTCTCTAAGTCAACAGTAACGAGAAGACTCCATGAAAGTAAATACAAAGGGTTCACATGTAGATGCAAACCATTCATCAATTCCAAAAATAGACAGGCCAGAGTTAAATTTGCCCAAAAACACCTCAAGAAGCCAGCTCAGTTCTGGAAAAGTATTCTATGGACAGATGAGACAAAGATCAACCTGTACCAGAATGATGGGAAGAAAAAAGTTTGGAGAAGAAAGGGAACGGCACATGATCCAAGGCACACCACATCCTCTGTAAAACATGGTGGAGGCAACGTGATGGCATGGGCATGCATGGCTTTCAATGGCACTGGGTCACTTGTGTTTATTGATGACATAACAGCAGACAAGAGTAGCCGGATGAATTCTGAAGTGTACCGGGATATACTTTCAGCCCAGATTCAGCCAAATGGTGCAAAGTTGATCGGACGGCGCTTCATAGTACAGATGGACAATGACCCCAAGCATACAGCCAAAGCTACCCAGGAGTTCATGAGTGCAAAAAAGTGGAACATTCTGCAATGGCCAAGTCAATCACCAGATCTTAACCCAATTGAGCATGCATTTCACTTGCTCAAATCCAGACTTAAGACGGAAAGACCCACAAACAAGCAAGACCTGAAGGCTGCGGCTGGAAAGGCCTGGCAAAGCATTAAGAAGGAGGAAACCCAGCGTTTGGTGATGTCCATGGGTTCCAGACTTAAGGCATTGATTGCCTCCAAAGGATTTGCAACAAAATATTGAATAAATAAATATTTTGTTTGGGTTATGTTTATTTGTCCAATTACTTTTGAGCTCCTAAAATGTGGAGTGTTTGTAAAGAAATGTGTACAATTCCTACATTTTCTATCAGGTATTTTTGTTCAACCCTTCAAATTAAACGTTACAATCTGCACTTGAATTCTGTTGTAGAGGTTTAATTTCAAATCCAATGTGGTGGCATGCAGAGCCCAACTTGCGAAAATTGTGTCACTGTCCAAATATTTATGGCCCTAACTGTATGTGTGGATGAGTCCCTGATCAAATTTACTGGCAGGCTGGGCCTAAAGCAATTTATTCCCTCCAAAAGGGCCCGCTATGGGGTGAAAATGTATAAATTATGTGATCGAGCCACAGCGTATACATATTCCTTCATGGTATACGAAGGGAAGGACACCCAGCTTCATCCCCCTAATTGCCCCGAATACATCGGATCGAGTGGAAAAGTTGTTTGGGAACTCATAAACCCACTCCTGGAGAAAGGCTACCATCTGTATGTGGACAATTTTTATACCAATTTACCCCTGTTCCGCAACCTCCATAGAATGCAAACTCCAGCATGTGGCACCGTAAGAACGAACCGGAAGGGCTTTCCTCAAAGCCTCGTCAACAAAAGGCTAAGAAGAGGCCACCGTTACCATACTTCAGTGAATTATTAGTGAAGTATGGTAACCATAACCCTCACTTCCTGCCATTTACCTTCAAACCCCTTATGCCTCTGCTTGCTCTGTAACTGACCCTGGCTTGTTATTCGACCACACTTCTGCCTACTGATTCTGTTTATGCCTCTGCCTGATCTGGAACTGACCCTGGACTGTTATTCGACCACGCTTCTGCCTACTGATTCTGTACATACCTCTGCCTGATCTGGAACTGACCCTGGACTGTTATTCGACCACGCTTCTGCCTACTGATTCTGTACATACCTCTGCCTGATCTGGAACTGACCCTGGACTGTTATTCGACCACGCTTCTGCCTACTGATTCTGTACATACCTCTGCCTGATCTGGAACTGACCCTGGACTGTTTGACCATGCCTTTTGCCTGCCTCTTGGACTGATCTTGTACCCTCTGTGGACTAGTGGGATTCATAACAGGGGTCTCACATATGTGAGGGGCTCCAGAATAGTTTTTTTGGATGAAGAAGACAATTTCCTTTGTTTTCTCATTCCTAGATTAGGGTCTGGAGACTCGGAGGCTTCAAAGAGATTTGGGTGGGAGAAGCCTCTACCCCTATCCCCATTCTGTCCTGAACAAGGCCCTACTTCTGCCTGCTGCCTTTAGGACCTATACCATCATGCCTCTGCCTGTCGCATGAACTGACCACACCACATGGATGGACCATGTTCCTGCCTACTACCAGGACCAATATTTTGACAATGCTGACGATCTCTGCCTGCACTGACCTTGGACTGTATATGGACAGTATCCCTGCCTGCTGCCAATATTGACTATGGACAGTATACCTGCCTGTTGCCTGGAGAATTGTGTTCACTTTTGCTGACCAAGTCCCTGCCTGCTGCCTGGACCAGTGCTATCATCCTGTGGACAACTGCGCTGCTAAAACCACAGTTAATCTTTTGTTTACTCTTTTCTCAGTAGAATGTATTTTGGGGTGTAATTCTTGGTATGTGCATGCTATGTGTCCCTGGAACACCTGATGGTGTTCCTTGCATCTTGGGCCTCTGTATGTGGCCAAGCTGTGTAAAAGTCTCACATATTTGATATCGTTATACTCAGGAGGAGTAGTAGAACGTATTTTGGGGTGTCATTTTTGCTATGTACATGCTATGTGTTGGAAATATCTTATAAATGGACAACTTTGCGTAAAAAAAATGCGTTTTCATTTTTTTACACATTTTCCCAAAACGTCTGGAAAAAAAATGAACCATTCAAACGACTCAATATGCCTCATAGATTATACGTTGGGGTGTTAGCTTTCCAAAATGGGGTCACTTTGTGGGCATTTCCATTGTCCTGGTGCTCCAGGGCCTTCAAAACTGTAATAGGTGGTTGAGAAATGAGATGTGTAATTTATGCCCCTAGAACGCCTAATGGTGCTATTTCAATATTGGGCCTCTGTATGTGGCTAGGCTGTGTAAAAGTCTCACACATTTGGTATCGTAATACTCAGAAGGAGTAGCAGAACGTATTTTGGGGTGTCATTTGTGGTATACACATGCCATGTGAGAGAAATAACCTATTACATTGAAAATTTTGTGAGAAAAAAAAAAAAAAAAAAATCTTAATTTTGCAAAGAATTGTGGGAAAAAGATGACAACATCAAAAACCTCACCATGCATCTTAGTAAATACCTTGGAATGTCTACTTTCAAAAAAGGGGTCATTTGGGGGGTATTTGTACTTTCCTGACTTGTTCGGGTCGCAAAATTTTATCACAGAAACAAATAAATATGCGTTTTTTTTCAAAATTTTCGGTCTTTTTTCATTTATAGCGCAAAAAATAAAAACCCCAGAGGTGATCAAATACCACCAAAAAAAAGGACACAAAATTCAATACAGTGTTGCATGACTGAATAATTGTCATTCAAAGTGTGAGAGCACCAAAAGCTGAAAATTGGTCTGGTCAGGAAGGGTGTTTAAGTGCCCAGTAAGCAAGTGGTTAAATATCCCCTATAATAGCAATAGGTAGTGACAGGTACTGTTTATATCCGGCAAAACCAAAGTCATGAAATGCTTGTAGCTTTCGGTTTGTTAGGCCATAGAGATGAGTGTGGCCTTTCTGGTCTCAGATCAGCTCTATGATCAGCTGCCGGAACCACCGGCTGCATTCTCAGGGTGCATTCTCATATTTATCTAAACCTGCAGGCATCATTTTGGTATAACCACTCAAAGTTCAGTACATTACTGGTCCTTGTTGGGCATATATTGTAATGGTTTTTTTTCTGTCAAAATAAATTAAAGCCATTCTGCATCTGGATGGTTTACCTGAAAGCAAATAATGGTTTACAATAAAACAAAGTAGCATTACAGTATAACAGAAATATCATACCTGCAAAGCAAATACAATAAAACACAGTAAAAATAAAACATTACAGTTAAGCATAAAATACAGTAACAACAGATAGAGAACAATAGGGAGAGAAGAAAAATAAAACAACAATTTTTAACTTAAAATAAAAGTGATGTACCACGGAGGACTTCTGGAAAGTGCCTCTTATTCAGTAGGCTCACTGCATTTGCATTGGGAAGTTGGCCCACAGCACCGTTTGGAAACAGAAGGACCTCTGCTGATCTCTTCCTGGAATTTTAGGAAGGATCCAGTCCATCCTGACGCTTTGTATAGCACATAAGAGTTCAGCAGAGCCAATTGGAATACATATACAGACGCTTTTTTTTTTAATACCAGCGTCTGGCCTTACAGGCAGTTAAGTACGGTGCCATCATCTGATTGTTGAAGTCTGCCCCTCCCATGTTAAGGTTGTATTCGTGGACACAGAGGGGCTTCACAAAAACATCAGTCGTTGGAATTTAGACTGCCAGATCTGCGTGAAAGGAGGACAAAACGAAAAAATATTCTGTGTATCCACTTCACTGCAAGCAAATATTACACTTCAAACAAGCTCCCCCCAACCCCCCCCACATAAGTTGGGAATATACAAGCCACTGGGGGAAGCCCCGGCGATTAGATCACACACTTGTATAATAAATGTCCACGTACAAGTGGTACCCCTTTCCGAATAAGGGTGACACCAAGGCCCAAACAATCTTGCCAGCACTTCCTATGTAAACTGGGCAGTTGGGGGGGGGGGGGGGCTCCACAGTGCTATCTTTTTCTTCGTAAACCATAAAACGATATGTATAGCATGTTGCCCTGTCACAGAGCTTGTACAACTTGACCCCATATCTGGCATGCTTGCTGGGGAGATACTGTTTGAAAGAAAAGCGGGCAAATCATTTAATTGGGGACTCTTTTACGAAGACAACTTCATCAGGCATAAACAAGGTTGCAAACTGTTGGTTGAAGTGGTTTACAAGGAGCCACATTTTGTGGAGCCAATCGTATTCAGGGTCAGCCCGACAGAGTTCATTATCATTGAAATGCATGATCCGCAAAATCTGCTTATATTGCGTCCTGGTCATGGAAGCAGAGAACAGGGGCATATGGTGAATTGGGTCAGTGGACCAATATGATCTCAGCACACTCTTTTTAGTAATGCTAATGAGGAGGGTTAAGCTCAGGAAGGTCTTAAATTTGGAAACCGTAACAGGTTTCCATTCTCTGGCAAGAGTCAGCTGGGGATTAGCGGCAATGAATTGACCAGCATTCAAATTGCTTTGGGCAACAATAGATCTATAGAGCTCTTCCGTGAAAAACAGTGAATAAAGATCAAGTGACATAAAATCAACCGCTTCCACCTGAATTCCGGGTTGGCCGGTGAATGGGGAAAGTACAGGTGCTGCAGGAGTGGTGGGCTCCCAATTAGGATTGACATATGCAGCGTGAAGGGCACTATGGGCTCTATGGGCCTTTGTTCAAACCCTTGATGGTGGGGGGACACTACTTGTGCTAGCCACCACACCAGCTTGAATTGCACTTTGGGACTCGCCACGTCATCAAGTGTTACTGCAGTGCTGCTTTGTCTATGACCAGGATGTACTAGGCCGCTGCTGCTTGCCAGTTCACCAGAAGGATGAGTGGCACTAGTAATGGCTCTCTGCTCCATACAAGAGCAGTTCTTGCACCTCAACAACAGAAGAATGAGGTCGGGTACGCCTGACCTTAGCAGGGATCACTACTCCATCGTCAGGGCTATCTGTCAGGGTACCACTGCTCTCTACTGGTTTGTATACTGAGCCTGAATATGGCAGTGAGGGGTCTTCCTCATCACTCTCATCTGTCATGCTCAGCAGCATGTTAACTAGTGTACCTCTGTCTGATATTTACAGGTACAGCTAGTGTGACTCACAGGCAAAAGAGCAACTGGTTGTCAGCAACTGCTTCAATCGCTAGCAAACAAATGAACTGTTAGCGCTCGCAGGATCAGGACTAACTCTGTGAACTAGGGGGTTAATGGGGGCTACCCTAAAGCTAACTAGGCCTGCTACTAACTGCCCTAATGCTGATTAGTGTCACAAGTGATACCAGCACAGTAATCAGTGAAAAATCTGAAAACTGCACTTGGAGACACAGTGACAGGGAGTGAAGGGGTTAACTGGGGGGGGGGGGGGGTGTGACAAGTTTATCTGTGTGTACTGTGTCAGTGTAGAATTGGTGCAACTCATATTCACATGTCCTCTCTCCTCTCTCTGCAACCGGAAAACATTACATGAGGGGAGGTGACATCACTTCCTCTGCCTGTGTTTACAATTCACAGGCAGAGGAATCATTTCATTTGCCAGAAATGATCACCAGATCCAGGCCAGACTTTATTGACCTGGGCCTGGAGACTGATCGGTTATGAAGCAAAACCAATCTCCGCAGGGGGCGCACGCACCCCCAGCGTATTATGACAGTGATTCGCCCAGGAGAGCCAACCTGCAGCACTATACCTGCAGCTGGTCTTTAACTGGTTAAGGGACGCTGACTGTATAATATGATATCCATGGGGGTCGAAGATTTGACAAAGAGGCAACACCTCAAAACATGTTACCTTGAGTAAATGTATGCTATGCCTATAGTTGCCACCGGGGGCTGCCAAGAGCACATACCTTTTCATGCCTTGTCTGTCTGCTGCTGTCCACGCTCTATGCTTCTCCAGCCATGCTTCAGGAAGGAAGGGTTTTTTTTTTCCTTCTGGGATGGGATTCTCCCTCCACGGATTACGGGGCTGAGACATGCCTGGGCAGAGAGCGGTAATATACCCCATCACCCGCCGCCGTCCGCCCCATCCACCACCGCCATTACAGCAGCCTCACATCCACCGCCTCTTCCCTCTCCTCTGTCCCAGCCTCCCCTCCATGCTTGCCAGCAGGGTTGGAGCCTCTGCTCGCGCGGGAAACAATAATTTTTAAAAATGAGCGAGGCGGGGGGGCGGAGCACTAGGCTACACAGGCTTTAAAGTGCACTCTTTTTCAGATGCACACAGCCTATGGAGGGACACAGAGCTGACAGGCACATGTGAGTGTGGGAGACACAGGCATTCCCAGGAAGCATTTACTTAGGCACCAGACTGAGTCTTAAGTAGCAGTTGCTGAACTACAGGGCTCAGCAGTCAGTGCATTTTTTGTGTGGTACCTCTACCTTTTGTTGCTTTGCACTATGGGTAAAAGAGGTTCAAGTACCCTGAAGAATAGGGGCTCTCAGAGGTCCCCTTCAGGCTCTGAGGACCCCCCCTCTGCAGCACCCCCCCCCCCCCCTGTAGGACCCGGGGAGGTTGGCCAGGGAGAGCCATCAGGGTCAGGGGCTACAGCTGATTCTGGCACTTCAGCCCCTGTGTACATTACACAGGAGGTTTTTTCCTCAACCATAAACGGTTTAGAGGAAAGATTAGTGGCCTTAATCGCATGTTCACTCAGTGGAAGAAAACGCACTAGGCCCCCCTCTGTCACCCATGACCCTCAGAGTGAGGAACTCTGGGATAAAGGAGAGGAATCCCCCTCAGAGGATCGGGAGGAAACTGATGATTCCACTTCTGAGGAATCTAGTGGAGAAGGGCCCTCTTCAGCCTCTCAGGATAAAAAAAAATGTTGGTGCAAATTCTTGCTGGATTGGTCCATTCCACGTTTAAGTTACCCGTACCTGAGTCAGTTAAAGAACCCACTTCTTCTCTGGGTTCACTGAAACCTCCTCAAAGTGCACATGCATTTCCTGTGCATGGTTTGCTGGAAAATCTTATCTATTCTGAGTGGGATCACCCAGATAAACATTTTCCTCCTAAAAAGTTTTCTACACTTTATCACATGGAGGAAAAATTTACTAAGATGTGGAGTATATACCGGAAGTTGACGCTGCCTGATTTCCTCCGTAAACAAAAGCCTGACTTTTCCTGTTGACGCTCAGATGCTTAGGGATCCAACTGATAAGAAAATGCAATTCCTATTAAAAAATGTTTTCTCCTTGGCAGGTTCAGTAGCACAACCTACAGTGGCAGCAATTGGAGTCTGTCAATATTTGAGAGACCATGCTAAACAGGTGCTTAAAGCCTTACCTGAGCAGCAAGCCCGGGGCTTAGCTAACCTTCCAGCGGCTCTGTGTTTTGCTGTTGATGCTATCAGAGATTCTATCCTTCAGACGCCTCGCCTTACGCTTGGATTGGTACACATGCGTAGAATCTTGTGGCTGAAAAAATTGGTCAGCCGAATCACCATGTAAGAAACTCCTGGCGGGATTTCCCTTTTGTGGTGCAAAACTGTTTGGAGAGGACTTGGACAATTATATCCAAAGGATCTCTAGTGGGAAAAGCACCCTTTTACCAGTCAAGAAAAGGAGTAAACATCCCTCCTTTAAACGGGCACTTTCTCCAGTGCCAGGGGCATCAGCCTCCAGGCAGTCATGACGGCCTCCTCCATCAAGCTCTAAGGTTAAAATTCAGAGCCAACCCCAGGGGGAGAAGGTCTTCAAGACAAAAACGCTAAGACCTCCTTATGAAGGGGTGCCCCCGCTCACTCGAGTGGGGGGAAAACTACTAAAGTTCTCAAGGCTCTGGCAGGAGGAATTTCGGGACAAATGGGTGGTCTCCACAATAACTCTAGGTTACAAACTAGAATTCCGAGAATTCCCTTCTCCTCATTTCCTCAGATTAAATATACCCAGAGAAAAATAAGTCTCTACTTCTAGCGTTGGAGCGACTATTGTCGCAAAAAGTTATCATGATAGTTCCCATGCAAGAGCAGGGAATGAGGTTTTATTCAAACCTTTTCACGGTACAGAAGCCAAATGGAGATGTCAGACCCATTCTAGATCTCAAAGATCTAAACCAATTTCTAGAGATACGGTCCTTTCGTATGGAATCAATCCGATCGGTAGTTTCCATCCTACGAGGAGGAGAACTTCTGGCGTCAATAGACATCAAGAATGCGTACCTGCATGTACCTATTTTCCCTGCTCATCAAAAGTTCCTGCAATTCGAAGTAGAAAAAACTGCACTTTCAGTTCGTAGCTCTGCCTTTCGGTCTAACTACTACACCTTGGGTGTTTAAAAAGATCTTGGTCCCTCCTCTGGACAGATTAAGGGCCCAAGGTGTAACGGTAATAGCATACCTAGACGACTTGCTCTTGTAACCCGTCTGGACCAAAATCTGGTCACCATAATCAACTACCTGGAATGCCTAGGTTGGGTCCTCAACTTAGAGAAGTCTTCTTTAAAACCAGTCCGAAGACTAGAGTATTTGGGTCTGGTCATAGATAGAGCCCAGCAGAGGGTATTCCTACCCCAAGCAAAGATCAGTGCTATAAGAGAACTGATTCAGGTAGTCAGGGCAAAGAAGGGTCCTTCTATTCGTCTTTGTATGAGGTTGTTGGGGAAGATGGTGGCTTCATTCGAAGCAGTTCCCTACGCTCAGTCTCATTCAAGGCTACTGCAAAACGGTATCCTATCCGCCTGGAACAAGAAGGTTTGGGCGTTAGATTTTCGGATGCATCTGTCCCCTACAACGCGTCGGAGCCTCAGCTGGTGGTTGATACCCAAAAAAGCTGCGGAAAGGAAAATCCTTTTTACTGATTACCTGGATAGTGGTAACAACAGATGCCAGTCTTTTGGGTTGGGAGGCAGTCCTGGAACAGTCGACTGTCCAAGGGAAATGGTCCAGGACCGAGAGGGCCTTACCCATCAACATTCTGGAGATCCGTGCGGCATATCTAGCCCTAAAAGCCTGGACACTCAGGTTGCAGGGTTGCCCTGTCAGGATCCAGTCCGACAATGCCACAACAGTGGCTTATATCTATCACCAAGGGGGCACCAAGAGTCGTGCAGCTCAGGAAGAAGTAACCCAGATCTTAATCTGGGCAGAAAGACATGTGGCATGCATATCGGCAGTCTTCATTCCGGGGGTAGAGAACTGGCAGGCAGACTACTTGAGCCACCAGCAGTTAGTGCCAGGGGAATGGTCTCTCCACCCTAATGTCTTTTTGGCCATATGCCAGCGATGGGGGTTCTGGATGTAGATCTCTTTGCATCCAGGTTCAACAACAAGGTCAACAACTTTGTGTCAAGAATGAGGGATCCTCTTGCATGCGGGACAGATGCGTTGGTCACTCCATGGCATCAGTTTTATGATTTATGCGTTCCCTCCTATTCTGCTATTGCCAAGACTGCTTTGCAGGATCAGGCAGGAAAATAAGTCAGTGCTTCTGGTGGCCCTAGCATGGCCCAGAAGAGCTTGGTATGCAGAAATAGTGAAGATGGCGGTAGGCTCTCTTTGGACCCTACCGTCCCATCCAGACCTGCTATCCCAGGGACCGGTATTCCATCCTACCTTACAAACGCTAAATTTAACGGTTTGGTTATTGAAACCCACATTCTGAAGAATAGTGGGCTTTCGGGCCCTGTGATATCTACCTTGATTAATGCAAGAAAGCCAGCTTCCAGAATGATTTATCATAGAGTCTGGAAAGTATGTGTCTCCTGGTGTGAACCCAGGGGTTGGCACCCCAGAAAATATGTCATAGGCAGAATCTTCAAATTTCTGCAAAATGGGTTATAAATGAAACTGGCCTTGAATCCCATCAAGGGCCAAGTCTCGGCCTTATCGGTTCTGTTTCAACGTCCACTTGCTTCACATTCTTTGGTCCGAAGCTTTATACAAGGGGTAGCACACCTTAATCCTCCAGTTAGGGCTCCTCTGAACCCCTGGGATTTGAATTTATTTCTTTCAGCTTTACAGAAGCAGCCTTTTGAACCGATACATCAGATTCCCTTAGTTCTGCTGACATGGAAATTCATTTTTCTGGTGGCCATTTCTTCTGCCAGAAAGGTATCAGAATTAGCGGCCCTCTCTTATAAAGAACCATATCTGATAATGCACAAGGATAGAGTGGTGTTACGCCCTGATCCTAGTTTTCTACCGAAACTGGTCTCAGGTTTTCATCTAAACCAAGATATTGTTCTGCCTTCTTTTTTTCCAAATCCCTACTCTACGGAAGAGGAGTCACTACATTCTTTGGATGTAGTGAGAACAGTCAAAGTCTATCTGGAAGCGATGGCTCAGGTTCACAAAACAACTGTTTTGTTCATATTGCCAGAGGGTCCTAAGAGAGGACAGGCAACATCGAAATCTACCATTGCTAAATGGATTCGACAAGTAATTGTTCAAGCTTATGGTTTGAAGCAAAAGATTCTGCCTTTTCAGATCAAGGCGCAGTCCACTAGGGCTATTAGTGCTTCGTGGGAGGTGCATCACCAGGCCTCCATGGCTCAAATCTGCAAGGCCGCAACCTGGTCATCAATCCATACATTCACCAAATTTTATCAGGTGGATGTGAGAAGGCATGAGGACTTCGCCTTTGGGCGTAGTGTGCTGCAGGCAGCGGTACAGGGTCCTCGGGTCTGAGTACACCCTATGTTGTGTGGTTCCCCTCCCCTCAGATAGCATTGCTCTGGGACATCCCACCAGTAATTACTGAGTCGCTGTGTCCCGTGATGTACAAGAGAGAAAATAGGATTTTTGTAACAGCTTACCTGTAAAATCATTTTCTTTTGAGGTACATCACGGGACACAGAGGTCCCTCCCCTCTTCTAATACACTTATATTGCTTTGCTACAAAACTGAGGTACCTCCAGTAGGAGGAGGGATTATATGGGGGGTTGAACTTCCTGTCTAGGGTGTGCCAGTGTCCAATCACCTAGTGATACCCTATAACCCACCAGTAATTACTGAGTCTCTGTGTCCCCTGATGTACCTCAAAAGAAAAGGATTTTACAGGTAAGCTGTTATAAAAATCCTATTTTTTTTTTTTTTTTTTTTAAAAGATTTTATTGAAAAGAGATAATAGGCACAAGAGGTCAAAAATACAGTAAGATCCCCAACAATCGGGGGGGATTCAGAAGTTGACAGAATTGCAAATGAAACATACAACAAGTTCAGTAAGATTGTATATATATAGGAACCTTCTTGGAATAAAGGAACCAAAAAACAAAAGCCCAAAACCATATGATCTGAGGGTGTAGGCTGCTGGATATGGCACGACTCCTAAGAATGGGAAGAAGGGGGAGTTGATATATGGGGGGAGTATAAGGAGGGTTCGGTTTGATCTGCAACAGAGAGATAAGGAAACATTTGTCCCCGTGCGGTGTGGTGGCCCAACTGTGGGATGTTATCCGAACTCTATGCAAGGGGGGATGGGACTGTTTCAGAGGAGTCTATAGGTATATGGTGGGACAAAGTTAGTAGCGGATATCCAGGTCGCTCCTTGTACGTTCCTGAAGAACTCTGTGGATAAAGGCTGGGATGACGTCATGTTGGGGGTCTGTGACATGAAGTACAGTGGGTTATCTGTGTGCCTGGGTTGGAGTATAAGGGGAGGAGGGGAGTGGAAGATGAAGATATAGTTGAAGGAAAGAGAGAGGGGGAGAGGGAGGGTGGGAGTGGGAGTGATGGGGAAGGGAAGGCGTAGTGTCAGAGGGACGTAAAGGTATAAGAGAGGCTGGGGGAGTGTAGGGTCCCCTTCCCCGGGACCCCCCGGAACAGGGAAGTTGTCATCAAGTGAGGAAACCTGTTTGCCCTTCCGGCCAGAAGATCTCCAAGGAGAATCAATATCATGAAAGGTGACACTTTATAGCAAAACCTAAACGCATGAGGATGCTATCTGCTTGTGGCTAAATAAGCAGCAGTAGTCTGGAAGTGTTTCCAGCAGGCCCATTTCGTGTTGAATTTAGAGGGGGTATCTCTGGCTATGTGTATCAATTCTTCCATTTCAGCCGTTTTGCTGATTCTGATGAACCATTCCTTAATGGAGGGGATCTTGGATGAGCCCCAGTGAACTGGGATGCACTGCTTAGCTGCGTTGAGCATATGCATAGCTAGGGAGCCATGGTAGGTACGTCTCGGCAAAGGCGAGAGGTGGAGGAGGCACTGGGGTGGGGTTGGATCAATGTCATATGTGGTAATTTGGGAGGTGAGTCTGCATACTTCTCTCCAATAATCCTGCAGTGAGGGGCACGACCACCAGATGTGGAGAGGAGTTCCTCTGCCTTGGTTACATCTCCAGCAAACGTCAGTGGAGTTGGGGGCAAATTTGTGAAGCAGGGAGGGTGTGCGGTACCATCTCGATTGAATTTTGTAGCCGTTCTCTTGAACGCTGACATTTAGAGAACCCCTATGGATTGTGTGGAAGATAGCCTCCCATTGCTCATCCTCGATTGGCAATGCAAGGTCTTCCTCCCATCGTTTACATGCAGTGGTAGAACCGGGGCTTACTCCGTCAAAAAGTAGGTTGTGAGTGAGCGCTATTAGATGCCTTTGAGGGGTAGATTGAGTGCACAAGGTTTCGAACGGAGTCAGTGCCCTAGAGCATTGTGAATTCACGTTCAAGGAGCGCAGGTAATGGGCGATCAAGAGGTAGGTCCATGGAGGGATAGGTGGTCTATCAACTGACTCGGCGATGTTCTGAGCGGAAGCAAGTGTCCCCTTCTCATAAAAGTGGCAGGCGTTCAGTCTGTCTTTGGGCCAATGATCTAGCAAGAAGTCCGGGGATAAGCCAGGCGGAAAGTCCGGATTACATTTGATCGGAGTTAAGGGTCCCGGAGTTGAAGAGATTGTGGTTTGGGAGCAGATCTGCTGGAAGCATTTCAGTGTAGAGCGTATGAGGGGGTGGGAGATGGTAGGGGGGGTTGCGTGGGCGAGTTTCATCCAAGGTAGGGAAGCAAGTGGGAAGGAGGAGAAGGAGGCCTCTAGAGAGACCCATTCTTTGTTGGGATCGCGAACGTTCCAATCAACAATTCTAGTTAAGTGAACTGCTCTATAATAGTTAAGTATGTCCGGAAAGCCCAGGCCTCCGAGGTGTTTAGGGCGAGCTAGGGTCTTAAGGGCGATTCTAGGTTTTCGGTGCCCCCAGATGAATTTAGAGCAGATGGCGTTATATGTTTTGAAAAATGTTGGAGGGACCTGTATAGGTACTGTTTGGAGAATATATAGAAGGCGTGGCAGGACATTCATCTTAAGGACCGCGATTCTGCCAAACCAAGAGAGGGTTTGTTTGTGCCATCTTTCAAGGTCGGCTGTGAGGTTAAGTAGTATAGGAAGGTGGTTTTTAGTATACAGGTCGGCTAATGACCGTGGGATTTGTGTGCCCAGGTATGTGATGGAGTCATTCTTCCAGCTGATAGGGAAGTTTGTTTCGCACTGTGTTTGGATCGTCTCTGGGAGGGAAATGTTAAGGGCGTAAGACTTGGAAAAATTAATTTTAAGGTTAGAAATGGTTTGAAATTTTTGGAATTCCGATAGGATAATAGGTATCGTGGTAATAGGGTCTGTAAGGAACATCAATATGTCGTCCGCAAAAGCTGCATATTTACATTCTTTAAGTGGGGTGACAATGCCTTTAATATCATTATTTAGGGCGAGAGTTTGGAGGAGGGGTTCCAGGGTGAGGATAAACAAAATCGGGGAGAGGGGGCAGCCCTGCCTAGTTCCATTACTGATGGGGAAGGCGTCTGACAGAGTGGCATTAACCCGCACCCGCGCAGAGGGGGCTGAGTATAAGGACATGATCATGGACATCATGTGAGGGCCAAGACCCAGATTAAGGAGGACCGCTTCCATATAGTCCCATGCCACTCTGTCAAACAAAATCCTATTTTTTGTGGGTATGTCATGTGAAGGGAATGGATTTTGCCCATCCAAGAAATTTGGAGAGATGCCCAGGAGTCTAGAAAGCCAGAAAGGTCACTGAACTAGGAGGGGTAGTTTGCTTGGTAAAGAGTCAAAAGAAGAGGTCAACCAAACCCCTAGGTATGGTAAAGTGGCAGGCCAGGGAAAATTTAAGTTGGTCTTGACTCCCAGGAGCTGGTCTGGAGAGAGTAAAAGATTCAAAGCTTTGGATTTAAGTTTGTTAACGTGAAGTTATGAGATGAGCCCCAAACTCAGAGAGAAGCATGAAGGGGTTTGGTAGGGAAGTGTGGAAACCTATATTACAATGTCTTCGGCCAACTGCATTATCTTGTGATGTTCTCTTGCCACTTCAAGGCCACAAGCATCAGGATGGGCCTGGGTAGCCACCACCAAGGGCTCTAGTGCCAGAATAAAGAGGATATCTGTTTTGCCCATAAGGATCCAAAAAGTGAGAGCATCAGTGTGTTGGAGCTGCCTGATTACATGTCCACAGTGATCAGTTTTTGCACATGTGCCCCCCTCAATTTGTTAATGATATACAGGTTGGAATTGAGCTCAATTTCAGTGTTTGCTGGTGATACAAAAGTATGCAAGGAAATAACTTCAGCACAAGACATAACATTATTACTGGAAGACCTTGAAAAAAGAAAAGGGGGGGGGGGGGGGGTGGTTAGCAGCTATACTGTATGGCAGATGAGGTTCAGTATTAAGAAATGTAAAGTTATGCACTTAAGTGCCATAAATACACATTAGGAGAAGGTCCCCTGGGAGAATCCGTTATGGAAAAGGATCTGAGGGTGCTTGTAGATCAGACTTAGCAATAGCATTCAGTGCCACAACTAATAAAGCTAGCAAAATGTTCGAATGCATTAAAGGGTCATATATTCAAGCAATAAATCAATAGTTCTACCTCTTTACAAAACATTGGTGCCACCTCATTTTGAATATGCAATTCAGTTTTGGTCACAAATCCTCAAGAAAGATGTTAAATTAGAAAGTGTTCAGCAAATGGCAACAAAATCAATAAAGGGGATGGCGGACCTCAGCTATGAGGATCAATTACAAAGATTAGTTATTCACTCTGCAGAAGAGGTGCTTAAGAGGGGATGTGATTACAATGTACAGATATGTCAAAGGTGACTTCAGTAAGTGTAATACACTCTTTATTCTAAGGTCCCTGAAGAGGACACGCAGCTGCAATTTAATGTTAGAATTAAAGAGCTTTAACCTTATTGTGGGAAGGGTTCTTTACTATTGAAACAGTTAAAATGTGGAGCACCCTCCCCCAGGAGTTGGTAGTAGCTAAGAGTCTCAACTTCAGAAAACTTTTAAATGTCTCCTTCAGGATTGCAATTCCTCCCCGCTGGGCTCACCCTTTAAGAAGAGGAGTCAACAGGTCCAAAAGTTCCTTTAAACAGTTTTCAGATGATTCAATTTCCAAAATGAAAGGCAAAGCTGGACACTGATATTTCAGGATGGGTGAAATATAGCATTGCATATTCCCTGAGGAAGTCACATGACTGTGACAAACACGCGTCACAAATACTAGATACCGGAAGCGACGTGGGCGAGCTCGCTGCTCGTTTTTTCTTGCCAGTTTGATACTTATTTAAAAAAAAAAAAAAAAATTGAGTTTCAAAAAGAGTTTATTGAATCTTAAAACAAGACATCCATCCGACAATGACAAAGATTGCTAAGAGTAAAGATGGTACAAAACATATGTCAAAAGACACGGCATTGAGGCAGACAAGACATATAAAGGAGAGAGGAGGAAAAAAAACACAAAAAAAAAGGTTCCGGGTATGAGGGTAGACCTCTGGGTAACTGGCTGTCCTTTGGGATTAATAAGCAAACTCTGAAAACAGGTCTTGGATAGAGGAAGTGGTCACTTAAACGTGTGGGGCCCTGTTTCCGGACCCACCAGGATCAATCCAAGGTCAGATCCCCTCACCCCATAGGGATCTTGCTGTGAGGGGGCCAACCGAGGAGTTCCCGAGGGCCCTCCGAGGGTAGCCAAGGAGAGCTCGCTGTCCTTAGACACAAACCCGTGAAAGGTAAGAACCGCTAGGAGAAGATGCAGTTAACTTAGGAAAGTTAGCATGAGCTGGGCAGGAGGAGGACAGACCCCCCCAGCCCAATATCGAAAAAGGAACCTAAAGAGAAAAGAAAAAAGCCTAACGGTTGGAATGACCAACCGTCATACAGTTTGCTCCAGTACGTGTGGTGGGTCAAGGCAACCCAGCGTAAAGGCAAATAGCAATAAGAAAGCAAGTGGGGAAGAGGAGGAGGAAAGGAAAGAGAGAGGGGAAGAGGAGGGCGAGTATGATGGTATGAAGAGGGGAAAAAAAAAACTATAAGATGCAGGAGAAGGGAAAGGGTAGGAACCCTCGCGGGATTACCTGGCTCTGGAGGGAATTGGGGGGGAAAGCCCTGGAAAAATTTCAGGGCAATAGGGATATTCCAATTGAGTCTGAATTTCTCAGAGGAGTCCAGGATCGCACTAGCCGTTTTTTGCTGCGCCATTATCCATGATATTTTTTTAGTGATGCACTGAAATTTCGGCCGCCGAAACATATCGGCCGAAAATGCCCTTTTCGGCAATTTGCCGAAAGAGAAAAACGGCCGATAATGGAGCCGAAAATGGGGCGTGGCCTGGGTGGGGGCGGGGCTCCCCCCCGCCCTGGTGACGCCCATCATCGGGGGTGTATAGCGCAGGAGAGCCGCCTCCGCCACCTGTTTGATAACAGCGCCGGGAACATCACAGCTTTCATTTCAATTGCTGTGTGTTCCCGGCCGCGCGCCGTCACACACAGCCCCTCCCCCTTGTCCGGGCACTTAGATAGACAGATCATACGCAGGATTGGACGGATGATCTGTCTATCAAAGTGCCCGGACAAGGGGGAGGGGCTGCGTGTGACGGTGCACGGCCGGGAACACACAGCAATTGAAATGAAAGCTGTGATGTTCCCGGCGCTGTTATCAAACAGGCGGCGGAGGCGGCTCTCTTCCCTGCACACAGTGCACAGGCTGGCTGCAAAATGGCAAACAGGCTGCAATGGGACACTCTGGCTGCAATTGGCTGCAATGGGGCACACTGGCTGCAATTAGCTGCAATGGGGCACACTGGCTGCAATTGGCTGCAATGGGGCACACTGGCTGCAATTGGCTGCAATAGGGCACACTGGCTGCAATGGGGGATGCCTCCTGTACCACGTCCTCTGTCTCTGACCATCTCCTGTACCATGTCCCCAGTCTGACCATCTTCTGTACCGTGTCCCCAGTCTGACCATCTCCTGTACCGTGTCCCCAGTCTGACCATCTCCTGTACAGTGTCCCCAGTCTGACCATCTCCTGTACTGTGTCCCCAGTCTGACCATCTCCTGTACCGTGTCCCCAGTCTGACCATCTCCTGTACCGTGTCCCCAGTCTGACCATCTCCTGTACCGTGTCCCCAGTCTCTGACCACCTCCTGTACCATGTCCCCAGTCTCTGACCACCTCCTGTACCATGTCCCCAGTCTCTGACCACCTCCTGTACCATGTCCCCAGTCTCTGACCACCTCCTGTACCATGTCCCCAGTCTCTGACCACCTCCTGTACCATGTCCCCAGTCTCTGACCACCTCCTGTACCATGTCCCCAGTCTCTGACCACCTCCTGTATAAAAATATTTTTTAAAAACAGTCATTTTCGGTATCGGTGCTGTTTCGGTATCGGTTTTCGGCCTAGTGTATTTTTCATTTTCGGTATCGGTTTCGGCACCAAAAAACCCATTCGGTGCATCCCTAATATTTTTTTGTTTGGCCTGGTAAAAGGAAACCGAAGGAGATTTCCACGAGTGTGCCAGCGTAATCTTGGCTCCCAGTAGGATAAAGTGAATTAGAGAGTATGTCTGTTTAGGAACATTGGGGATGCGAAAGTTGAGAAGGGCAGTGGTGGGATCCTGTTTATTTGTGTGCCCTGTGGATTTACGAATGAGACTGAAGGTTTTGTTCCAGTACCCCCTGATTTTGGGGCATTCCCAAAGTGTGTAATGGAGAGAGCCCACCAGGCCGCACCCGCTGAAATAGAGCGGGGAGGACTGGGAAAAAAACTTGGTGAGCCGGGTGGGGACCAGGTACCATCGGGAAATGACTTTAAGATCTGTTTCCACAAGAGAGTTATTAAGAATACCCCTGTAGGAGCGAGCACAATTTAAGTGCCAGGTATCCAGGTCTCATTCGAACTGGAGGTCTTGCTCCCACTTCACCATGTAGTTCGCTTTTCCCTGGTGATCAGCCAACACAGAATAGATAAGGGAAATCCCCCCCCCCCCCCCCCCCGACCCCTATGGCTGAGGAGCACCAGAGCTCATATGGAGTTACCGACAGAGGAGTGTTATGGCTCTTCCAAATCCCCTGCAAATAATGTGAAAGTTGGTTGTAGCGGAAAGTCTCTGAGGGCGGCATGTCCAATTTGGAGATGCAGTGTTTAAGAGATAAGGGGCCGTTGCTATTGAAGAAATGTCCTATTCTGTAGAGGCCCTTATCGAGCCACCACTGGAAAGCCTTGATATTGAGACCTGGGGGAAATTGGGGGTTGTGGAAGGTGTGTGCGAGGAGGTGCCAGGGGGCGAAATCAGAGAGTGTTTTTTGTGAAGTGTGTCACATAGGGCCAAAGCATGCGACAGCGTTGGGGAAAGGATCGGGGACCTTTCTTTTTGTGGTCTTCAAGTGAGGAAGTCAAGGGTATGATTATGAGTTGCTTGTCTTTCTAAGTCTACCCAGTCCGGTTTTGGGCCTTTAGAGTATATGGCCGAGTATTGACAAAGTTGTGCAGCTTGGAAATACCACCATAAGTTAGGCAGCCCCAGGCCCCCTTTTTTCCTAGATCTGTAAAGGATCATCTTAGAGAGGCAGTGGCCTCCCCCCCCCCCAGATAAATAGTATAATCGCTGACTGGAGTTTATCAAGGAGGCGTTTTGTAACGGGTATGGGAAGGGACCGGAAGAGATATAAGATCCTGGGGAGAAAGGTCATCTTGATTGCATTTACACACCCCAGCCATGACATTTTATAGAGCGACCATTGCGCAAGATCTTCTGATGACTTCTTAAATAAGGGGGGGGGGGGTAGTTATGAAGGTATAAAAGATCGATCTTGGGGGTGAGGTGAATACCTAGGTAAGGGAGAGAGGAGGAACTCCAAGAGAAAGGGCAGCAAGCTTTAATTCTATCCACCGGTTCTTGGGGGGTAGATATGTTAAGGGTGGTAGACTTGGACATGTTTACGTGAAGTCCTGATACTGCACCAAATTTTTGGAGGAGTAGGAGAATATTAGGAGTGGAGATGAGTGGGGCGGTAATGAAAAGCAACATGTCATCAGCAAAAAGGGCACATTTGTGAGTTTTTTGACCGCATTGTACTCCATAAATATCTGGGTGTTGTCCAATAGCTAAGGCCAGTGTTTCTATCGCTATGGCGAAAAGAATGGGGGAGAGGGGGCTACCTTGCCTGGTGCCTTTGAGGATTGGGAATTGGTCGGAGAGGTGACCTTGCAATTTAACTTGAGCTTTTGGGGAAGAATAGAGGGATGAAAGAGTTGTAAGGAACTTTGGACCAAAGCCCCATTTCTGGAGAGTGGTGAAGAGGTACGGCCAATTGACCGTGTCAAAGGCCTTTTGGAGGTCTATGGAGAGAATATATCCAGATTGGGGGGGATGGGGGGTTCCTGTCCCAGGAAGATTGCATGAGGGAAATTAGGTCAATCGCTCTCCTAATCTGGTCCAGCCCCTGTCTCCCTGGGATAAAACCCACCTGGTCCTTGTTTATATATTTTCCAATAAACGAGGCCATCCTGTTCGCTAAAATTTTTGTCATGATTTTTAGATCATTATTAAAGATATTGGCCTATAGTTGCCTACTTCGCTGGGATCTTTGCCTGGCTTGGGGATGACCGAAATTAATGCAAGGTTAGCCGCTGGCTCCAATGAGGAGCCCTCCCGGAGGGAGTTAAAGAGCCGGACCAGATGAGGAGAGAGGACCTCAGAGAAAGCTTTATAGTAACGTGACGAGAACCTGTCTGGACCGGGGGCTTAATCAGTCTTGAGGCTCTTGATGACGTCCTGGACTTCCTCGATCTGGAAGGGGGAGTCCATGACATCACAATGTGAGTCTGTAAGTTTGGGAATTGCGATCTCTTCTAGAAATGCGTTAATGGAGTCAGGATCGTTTGGGGTGGAGTTAGAGTATAGATTTGAGTAAAAGGTCTGGAAGGCCTCTAGTATTTTACGGGGGTTCTGAGTAAGATTGCCTGCCTGGGATTTGATCTTAGGTAAGGAATAAACCCTTATTTTAGGGGAAGGTCTTGCTGCCAGCTGTGGGCCAATTTTGCCGGCCTGTAGATAGAACCGGCTGCTTAACCAGCCTAAATGTTTGTTTGCATTGGACGTTAGGGCTAAATTGAGGGCGACCCGGGCGGAATCCAGATTGGCTAGCGTTTCGGAGGTGGGATTGTTTTTGTGGGCTTTACTATGAGACTTAAATTCACATTCAAGTTTTTCCACATCTATCTTCCTTTCCCGTTTTAGTTTGGATGCTAATTGCATTATTTTCCCCCTCAGGACCGCCTTATGTGCTCCCCATAGATTGCTTAGGGATATATCCCCAGTGTCATTAAGACTGAAGAATTCCCGAATGTCTCTTTCCAGCATGGTGCAGTGGACTGGATTGGAAAGAAGGGTTTTACTAAGGCGCCACTGAGGGGAGCCAGGAGGGGAAAGGGAGCTAGTTATTCGCAGGGTCACTAGAGAGTGGTCCGACCAAGGAACTTCATGAATATCAGCATGGGTCGCAGTGTGTATTTCCGAGTTGAGTATGAAGACATGATCAATTCTGGCATACGTTTTGTGCGGCACAGATTAGTGCGTGTAGTATTTGGCCGTAGGGTTTAATTCTCTCCAAGAATCAATCAGACCTCTGTCATGGAGAAGTCGTGCAATTCTAAGACTCTGTTTAGGGGGTCTTTTCAGTTTGGTCTTGTCGTGGGTTGTTTTGTCAAGCATGTGATCAAATGTGATGTTGGAGTCGCCCCCTAGGATAATTCTGCCTTCCAAGTGTGGGGAGAGGGTGGAAAGCATGGAGGCAAAGAAGCGTGATGGGCCCTGGTTGGGGGCATAATAAGAGATGATGGAATACATGACTCCCACAATCTGAACTTTAATGAGTAAGTATCTGCCTTCGGTGTCTTTGATCGTGTGAGAGTGTAGGACTGGAATTCGTTTCGCTAGCAAGATGGCCACCCCCCTTTTTTTAGAGTTGGCATTTGCCAGGTAAAATGTGGGGAAGCTGCTGTGGAGAAAGGAAGGGGTGTAGCTAGCTGGGAAATGGGTCTCCTGGAGGAGCACAATATGAAGGCTTCTGGCGTGGTAACTCTGGAATGCCTTTGAAATGGCGTTTGGAGGGCGAGTTAAGCCCTTGCGTATTATGCGAGGCGATCTTAAGAGAAAGATTGTGGGGGATAGAGTCAGCCATGTCAGGGGTGAGCAGCGAGCATGTGTGAGGGGGGCTTACCTTTGCCCTTGGAGCACTGGACATGGACTTTGGAGGACTAACCTCCTGGGGGTGGTCCCCTGGGGATGAGATGGGTGAAGGTCTCTGTGAAGGTTCCTGGGGAGAGAGGGAAGGGGAGGAGCCAGAGATAAAGCATGGGGGAGGGGAGAAAAAGGATGGAGCAGAAAAGGTGAAAAAGAACATATTTAGTACAAGAAAAGTATAAAACATAACAAACAACTCTCTTGTGATAACAAAAAGGACTGGCAAACCAAGTCCTAGTCCGGGACCCCCTGTTAGGGAGGCCTCGGAGAAAGTACAACCACAAAGGGTCAAACAATAAAAACAAAAAATTGCATAGCAAGAGTACCCCTTTGTTCGAGAGAGATGAGCTCTTTGGGTAGGGGGTTAGGGGAGGAAGCCTCAGGCTGGAGGTCGGGACAGGGGGAGCAATTAAAAGCATAACCAAAGGCAGGGAGGTGCAATGAGAGGAACAAAAATAAAAAGGGGGGAAAAGGGTCCTTGTGGGGGAAACACCATCCCTGCCAGGGTGGAATATATTTAAGGCATGGCCGGGTATCTCAGCTAGCCATAGGGGGGCTATTGGGGCCCGACCACATGAGGCAGAGGAGTCCGAGAGGGTACATGATGAAAGTCAGAGTCAAGGGGTGTTACCCACTACTTCTTAAAGTGGGTCCCCCCTGCAGTCCCAGGTTAAGAGAAATCCGGATCTGAAAAAGGATCCCGAGGGGTTCACTCATCTTGGGGGATGCGAGTCCCGGTGCCTCTTTGGAAGCTGTTTGTTCCACAGTGGGGTTAGAGAGCTCCCTGGAGGCGGTCGCTTGGTAGAGCTTGTCTAGGCTGGCTGAAGTAGAGGAGCGAGTTCCTGTGTTATAAGACCAAGTTGCAGTAACAGATGCTCGCCATCTTGGGAACAGGAAAAGCCATACTGTTTATCTCTTAGTTGAAACTGGAGACGAAAGGGTAATGACCAGCAGTATTTGATGGAATTCTGATTCAGGATTTCAAGCAGGGGTCTGAGGGCTCTCCGCTTTTTAATGGTTGTGGGGGAAATGCCCGCAAAGATTTGAATTTTGTGACCCTGGAAAGAGAGATCGTCCAGATTCCGGGTTTTTCTCATCACCTTTTCTTTGACGCCGTAAAAATGAGGTTTAACGACAATGTCCCTCGGGAGGCCATCTTGGCGGGGGAGCTGTAGTGCTCTGTGGGCTCTATCGAGCTCTAGCCTATGGCCCTGGATATCTGGAATGAGTTCTTTACTAAAGAGTTTGACGGTGCTGGGTACATCTGTGACAGACTCGGGTAACCCCCTTATGCAAAAATTGTAACGTCTGCTTCTGTTCTCCAGGTCGTCAATTTTAGCCTGAGCAGCTTCCAATTGATCTTGGAGCATTTGGATGCAGGTAGAGTTCTGGACAGTACGGGCCACTGAGTTGTCTACAACTTGTTCTATTGCGTCCAAGTGGGCTCCCAGGCTTTGTAAATCTGCCTTAATGGTGGTTGTGCTTAGCAGTTTGGGCTAATCCTGCAGCTAATATGTCAGAGAAGCTCTGCATTAGTAGATGTACATCAGGGGACTGGGCTGGCTGCATGGGGGATGAATGCAAGGTGCTTGAAAGGCCTGCCAGGCCTATGGGAGTTTGCAGCCTATAGGCGTTTTTTTTGGTGGAACGCATGCCGTACACAACGAGGAACTACGCATCTACCACAAAACGATTGATTTAAGCAAGCAGCCCCAGTGTCAGGTCGGGCACCAGGAATTGTAAGCAACCATTTGGCTTTATGTTTTTAAATTTTCTTAATTAAATGGTGTTACACTATGGATTTTGTTTGCTCTCCTTTTTTATGACCTGTCTGAATCTATGAGGAGGAAGGTTTTCTCCATTAGAGATCCATCTTATTCCATGTGAGCAGGGAATTCACCTGCATAAGCTTATTTGACTATCTTTTTAAGTAAAGTAGTCAACACCATCTGGTAAGAAGACAACTTTATCTTCACGGTTGGGGTGTTGTCTGTGTCCATACTTGGAGAAGGGACGTTTCACAATCTTGTAGAAGATTTCAGTCGTTTTTTTGGCATATGGATATAGACGGAGTTTATCACTAAATGAATCACTGTATGGACTGTGGATATATGTTGTTCTCTAGCATCTAATTGGGACTTTATTATTTATTTAATTATATTATATTTTTTCTGCAATTGTCTTATGTTTATCAATGTATGGTGATAGGCTGTCTATCACTTGTTTATGATCACTACGTTTCACACTTGTTTGTAATTGATGTTTTGTATTTTTTAGCGCCCCTATTATTACTATATTCTCAGCACGACAAGTTTTTTTTCTCTTGTTTCTAGGGAGCAGCTATTAGTGTTTCACTTAGTTTAGTATTGAATCACTGATTATTTGCCTATTTTTTTTTTTCACATAGTATTCTATCAAGTGGCGCGGAGTTTAGTTGCTGTTGTTTTTCAGTTGTATTTTCACATATAAAATCTAAACACATAGAGGTATAGCGATGTGATTAAAGTATTAATTTGAGTGGGGGAGAGATAGTCACATCCCTAAAAAATATAGAAATTGAAGTGACCTTCTACCGTATCTTTAAGGGGGTTATAGACAGAAACTGTAAACATACCATTTAACCTCAAAGAAAGCTTTACACACAAGGAAAAATACATTTCAGACCTTCTCTCAGGGACATGTATGTATCCAGGTTTAACTAAGTAGGATCAATACCATCAGAGCCATATGTAGACTCATCCCACGTTGAACATATTTTAGAAAATTTCTGCACCTTACCCTCCACTACGGCCGTATGCTGGGTAGCAAGGATGCAGTTATTAGAAAGTGGTCCAGTCGAGTATACAATTTATGCGGGGGGTGGAAAAGATGTATTGGCGATGGGTGAGATGTTTCACTCTCCATGCATCAAAGAGATTGTGGGAGTGGATTAGTTTGCGAAAGGAGGTGTACAGTTTAAGAGTTTGGAGGGACGGGGTTTGTTGGAATAGTGCTAATCTATCCCTACTAGGGGACATACACATATTGAAGTCCCCACCTATGATTGCGAAAGGCTGAGAAAAGGAGGGCAGCCGATCCGATACTCTGGTGAGAGCCAATTTTTCCCGTATTAGGAGCATAAATATTAGTTAAGGTAAAGGAGGTGTTCAGGTAAGAACAGTTCAGAAGTATAAACCGACCTTGGGGGTCTAGAATCGAAGCGAGGATCCGTATAGGGCATGATCATTTAATCAAAATGGCTACTCCAGCCTTCCCAGATGGGTCGGAGGCCATAAAAACAGTAGGGAACAGCTTGGAGGCAAATTTAAATGAGCCCTCTGGGCGGAAGTGCGTCTCCTGAACCATTATCACATCAGCCCCAGAGGATTTGAATTCCCGCAAGGCTAGCCAGCGTTTTCTTAGGGAATTCAAGCCCTTGACATTACACGAAAATATTTTTAGAGCCATAATACATTCATGGAATAATTAGCAGATGATATTTGAATCTGGTACATGTGGTTGGAGTGCTCTGATCTAAGGAGGTCTGGAAGAGGCATATACACATCAGCATTTCCTAGTAACATAATATTGTATGTCAAGTTTACAACCTGCATCGACATGAGAGAACCAGGACAGGTCAAAAAAGGACCTGGCAAAAACGTAAAAAAATAAATAAATAAATAAAAAGAGTAAAATATAGAGAAACAAAAATGAAGAGATAAAAAAAAACATAAAACATGGATCTTGAAAGCCTGAAGGATATAAAATCTTCAGGAAGCCAAGGCAGAACACCTTGGGCCTATAAAGGGACATAACAAACATTTGGAGTGGTAAACTATGTACCGCTCCCGTAAAGAGTGATTAACCTCGGACTCTTAACATTTGAACAGTGATCAGACATACCACCATCGACTGGGAGTACAATACCAGCTGGAGGGGCCCCGCAGGGAAAAAAAAAAAAGGAGGGGGGCTAAGGGGGCTCATTAAAGCACTACAGAAATGGGAGAGATTTAAAGATAGGGGGGTGTTCCTGAAGAGGTCCGACAGGTTCCTGGAAATCTGGGAACCAAGGGTAAGGAGGTGTAATTCGGACATGCTCTGGGACTTCAGGTGGGTTGTTTAGGCACATTGGGGCGTTGCGGCGTGGAAAAGCCTCTCTGATGTCTCAGACGAACTGGGGTCCAAATTGCCGTATGGGCTTGGAGAGGTTTGGGGGCTAAAGCGGGCGGGGGGAGTTGGAGGTCCTCTTCCGGGACAGGTGGGAGGCCCAAATTGCGAGTGGAGGCCTCACATTCATGCAATTCTCTGATAGAGTATTGTGTGCCATCTTTGGATGCTGGCAGCCGTAAAGGGAAACCCCATCTGTAGGGGATTTGGTGGAGTTGGAGGTGTGCAGTGATTGGTCGGAGGTTACACCTTTTGGCCAAGGTGATGGGAGAAAGGTTGCTGAAGATCTGGATCTTAGAGCCTTTGAAATCGATGCAATTTTTGTTGCCTGTGGCTGCAGTTAGAGCTTCCTTGCTGTCATAATAGTGGAAACGGACTGTAATGTCCCTTGGATTGGATCCAGGAGGAGGTTTGGGGGCCAAAGATCTATGGGCTCTGTCTAGACAATTGATATCTGGTATGTGCGGAGCCAGAGTGACAAACAGATCAAGTAGGTATACCCACAACTCCTTATCACTGACTGTCTCAGGGACTCCACGGATCCTCACATTTGAGCGACGTTCTCTATTCTCCAAATCTTCTTGTTGGAGTTATATTTGGGAGACTGTGTGTTTAAGAAATGTGTTTTTGTCCTCCAATACATGCAAGTATTGCACATTCTCGTCAAATTTAGATTCCAAAGTGGCAGTACGCTCTGCAAGTTGATCAATCTCTCCCCTAAGCTCCTGAGCAAGCTTCCCAACCTCTTTAGCTATATTGCGTGTCAAATCCTGTAGGGGTGTCTGTCGTTTCAGGTCCAGGACCGTTACCGTAATTGCTTCGGCTGGATTTGTTTGCTGGGTAGAGCCACCTTTGTGGAGAGAACTTGGTGTGGAGGGCAGGGGGTCGGTGGCCTCTAGTGGTTCTGCCAGCGTGTGTAAGGCCGAAGATTGCGATCTCTGTAGGAATCGCTCCATGTCGTGTGCACGACGGGAAGTCGATGGCGGGATAAAGCCTTGATATATACTCTTCTGAAAACCTACTTTGCCCATGTAGTATCCGGAGGAGTCCGGAGGCAGCTGATAATGACCCCGTGTATGTGAGAGCTTATGAAGCGGTGCAGGGTCCCTTAGGATAGGAGCGGTATATTAATCAATACTAAGACATGGTTTCAGCGTTGTTAGCCACCCATGAGTTCTACTAGTTTGCGCTGTTTCCAACAACTGAAATTATTAAAGTCTTGGGAGAGGGGTGGTATGTCGCTTTAAGGGCTTGTTGAAGAGGCTGCATAGGGAGATCTGACTGGTGAGTAGATGACTCTTGTGAACTCACCGCAGCTATCTTCCCTGATGGTCAAACAATTTCACCTAGACTGGGGGGGGGGGGGCCCTCCCGGACTGGTCCACGGAGACTCTGAGCGGAGATGGCGGAGGCCAAGCCGGATGTAGCTTGGAGAAGGGGCCTTAGCTGGATCTCTAACCCACTGGGGTTGTAGACAGGCTGTTAAGAGCCGGATCCCAGGAGAAGGCCGGCCCGGAGAGAGGGCCATGGAGCTTTGGGGATGGGGGGAGTGTCCAGTACACTGCAGGGCGAGGTCCGGGGAAAGCAGGGGCCCCCTGGGCTAAGACAGTGCCTCACCTGCGGTCCGTGGAGCCCACAATCACCTCCTCTCCTTCAGCTGTCTTGGGACCTTGGAGTGTGGGGGGATGAGATGGCAGCTGTAGTTCCCGGGTTCTAGAGCGTAGGCCCCCTGCCGGGCGCTGGGGCAGGAAGGTGTGGGAGTTGGCAGGCTTCACTAGGTCGCATCCGCGGCAGACAGTCCCGGCGGCCCCACGGATCTCCAGAGGTCTCCGGTTGTAGACTAGGGCAGCCCAGATGGCAAGGGGAGCCGATCAGCCCACCATAAGGGCCTCCGTTGGCGTGGTTGAGGAGGGTGGAGGCCGGGAAGACGGCCGCGATGTCTCCCCGCCAGGCGCTGTTGTAGGAAAGCGTGGGGACTAGCTGGCTGCACTAGGCTGCATCCGCGGCAGACAATCCCGGTGGCCCCACGGACCTCTGGACCTTACCGGGCATGGAGGAAGACAGTCCGGATGATGGGGGGAGCCGCTGCCTGGTCCCCCGTTGAAGTGGTGGAGGAGGACGGAGGGCGGGGAAGATGGCGACGGCGGCCGCGGACGGACAAGGCCGGCGTCTCTCCCCGCGGATCCCGGGCCAGTCTCGGCCTAATTGTCTTCCAGGCTGAGGCAGGACAGGTGGCAGGGTGCATAGGCCGAAGGATTGGGAAAAAAACAGCTGTGTATGCACCCGGATTGCTGTGGATTGCACTGGGCACTCAGGAGCTCTGTGTAAACACGTCCGTCCTGGGTCACTTCCGGCTACGCCCCCCTCTATTATTGCGTTTATCTGAAGAATAACAATGAATGTGTGATACATTTATCTTACCTTGTGTTTAAATGTTATCTGTGCTTTCATATCACAAGAAGTGCCTCTTTTTAGTGTTTCTAATCCAGAGCACTTTTGCACTTTATTTTCAATTCATGCACATAATCTATGTACAGCACAGCACTATCTTTATTTTATCTATGGTAAATTTTTTGAAGTTGTAATTTTTTCCCACAATTTTTGGGAACATTAAGAATTTTTTCCCCCTACAAAATTGGCATAATTTCTCACGCACAGCATATGCATACTTCCAATTACACCCAAAATGCATTCTGCTACTTCTCCCGAGTATGGCGATACCACATGTGTGGGACTTTAACACAGCCTGGCCACACATTGAGGTCCAACATGCAGGGAGCACCATCGGGGTTCTAGGAGCAATTCACCTCTAATTTCCTAATGACCTATTACATTTGTGAAGGCCCTGGAGCACCAGGACAGTGGAATTACCCACAAAATGATGGAAAGTAGACACCCCAGCGTCTATACTATGAGGCATAATGAGTCTTTTGAACGATTCCTTTTTTTTCCAGGTCATTCACTAGGTCCCCCCATGTGGTTCTGGGATTTTTGCTCACCATTCTTGTGATCATTTTGACCCCACAGGGTGAGATCTTGTGTGGAGCCCCAGATCAAGTGAGATTATCAGTAGTCTTGTATGTCTTCCATTTTCTAATTATTGCTCCCACAGTTGATTTCTTCACACCAAGCTGCTTGCCTATTGCAGATTCAGTCTTCCCAGCCTGGTGCAGGTCTACAATTTTGTTTCTGGTGTCCTTCGACAGCTCTTTGGTCTTCACCATAGTGGAGTTTGGAGTGTGACTGTTTGAGGTTGTGGACAGGTGTCTTTTATACTGATAACAAGTTCAAACAGATGCCATTAATACAGGTAATGAGTGGAGGACAGAGGAGCCTCTTAAAGAAGAAGATACAGGTCTGTGAGAGCCAGAAATCTTGCTTGTTTGTAGGTGACCAAATACTTATTTTCCACCATAATTTGCAAATAAATTCTTTCAAAAATCAGACAATGTGATTGTCTGGATTTGTTTCCACATTTTGTCTCTCATAGTTGAGGTATACCTATGATGACAATTACAGGCCTCTCTCATATTGTTAAGTGGGAGAACTTGCACAATTGGTGGCTGACTAAATATTTTTTTGCCCCACTGTAAATTACACATCTCATTTAATTCTTATCCATCACACTTTTGAAGGTCCTTGAGCACCAAGTCAGTGCAATTACCCACAAAATGGCCCGATTTTGGAAAGCAAGCACCCCAACATATATTCTATGAGGCATGGACTGCAGCTAAGTACTTGGGTACTCGGAGGGGCTGCAGCTAGGTACTCGGGTATTCTGATGGGCTGTGACAGGCACTCGGGGTACTCAGATGGGCTGTGACAGGTACTTTGATGGGTGGTGACAGGCACTCTGATGGATGATGACAAGTACTCTGATGGGTGATGACAGGTCCTCTTTATCGGGGGGAGGGGGGGAGTCAGTGTGGTTGGTGTGTACTGTAAGCGGTAACAAAATGTTACCATGTCTCCTTCTCAAACACGATTGATGTGTAAGGAGGAGAACCCGGTAAAACATCTCGTTACCACAGTTTATTGACATTCTGTGACCGGCTGTGACTGAACACAGCCGGTCATGTGTTAAAGAGCCAATTTCATTGGCTCTTTACTGCGATCAGGGTTGAACTGTGTCAGGGTGACAAGCCTCGTCCCCGATCGTGGCTCTGTGTGTGCCCTAGGGTCACGCACGAGTGCCGTGCACGTGGGCAATACATGTGATTGGACACAGCTGGCCACGTGGTAAAGAACCATTTTTTATTGGTTCTTCCCACGGATGTGGGATGGGCTGTGTCCGAGGGGCGAATCTCATCCCCGATTGCTGTGCTGTGGGCCCACAGGAGCGGCGGGAAGCCGAGGAGATCTCATCTGCAGATGTCATATGAATATAGCCCGGTAATGAAGTGGTTAAAGAAAATTGGAGAAAATGGACGTATACAGTGAGCTTCAAATGATGGGAGGGACAGAGAGGAAGGAGAGCGAAGAACCTGGAAGGTGCTCTGTGGAGGATTCCTACATCACATCCCTTGCATCCACTAGGTCTAGGAGAGTGAGTCCAAAGAAGGCCACCATGGGAGAGGGTAAGCCAGTTAAATAAAGGGGGCCCAGGGTTTGTGGATATATATCCACAGGTTAGAAGAAGCAAAGGGTGAGAGGTAATATGAGAGTGTGATTTATATGAGGGGCCATGCCTTGACATCTTATGTTTTTTTCTTTTTAGCATGTGGGATTAGAATTATGAGGAGGTGATGAGTGCAGTAATAAATAGAGGGAAGACATGAGGGTGATGTATACAGATTGTAGAGTGGAGAAGAGGGTGAAGGAAAGAGGATACAACTGTGAAAAGGAGAGGTAAGGAGTGCATGTTGCAGATAGGAAGGAGAGCTGAATAGAGAAACAAGGTCACATACAGTCTGGTGTTTTGTAGAATAGCTTACTGTAGATGTTCACTTTGTGCAATCCCTAAAGTGCAAGACTGGAAGTGCCACGTAATTAAAGAAAACCAAATTGGAAGATCCCAGCATGCATCCCTCATAAAGGTGCTCTTGTTTTATACGGTGGTGGGTGTGAATGGAATTTGCCATAATAATTAGGAGTTAATATCAGGCACACATCTATCACAACAAACTTTCCACACCACAATCAAACAGCAAGGGGACCAAGAGGGCAGGGTTGTAAGGATAAAGATCAAGGCCATAAGTTAAGTGAGATATTTAAAAACAAAATAAACATCACACTAATAACATTGAAGAAAGTTACAGAAGGGCTGTGGAGCAGCAAGTTTACCATAAAGGCATTGAGAGCAATCAGTCTGTATTAAAGTGGTTGCAAACCCTCCCCCACAACTTTGTCCCATGTAAATCAGCATAAAAATCCCTAATGAACACTGCTTGTAGATATCTCCTTACTTGCTTAGTATTGTAATCCTTTTTGTTCTTTAGAAAAACGTCACTGAGCATGCCCAGATCTCCCCTGATTTATGGCACACTCTCTATGTCTTATCTATCTGTTATCAGGACTTCCTACGGCACCCTACTTAACTCCCAGGAGACTTCAGAATCAGAGCTTCCTCCTACATACCATGTGACCATGTGACATGACATACAGTGTAAACCAGGGAATGGGACAGCAGTACTGCAGTCTTATCAGCTGAAGCTGATAGGACTCACGCAGGCAAACACTAGGTAATCAACACAAGTAAATACTATGAAATAAAGCAAGTCAGCTATGAACAGGGAAGCAGGGTTGCCATAGAAACGTTGCATTGAGAAGGATGCTTGGTTAACAGGACAGGAAGTGCTCAATGTAAGGGTGGGAATACACTCCACTGTGGACTCAGAAAACAGTAGTTAAGATGGCGCTGCCTAACCCCTGGAAACATTTTTTTTTTTTAAGTTTCTTTAAACCGTAAGTAATATGCAATTTGGGCTGGATTACAGTGGCTATACTTTGATAATTACTTATTATAATGGACTAAATGAAAAGAAGCATCGCAGTGAGAGAGTTTTTTTTTTTTTTTTTTTTTTTGAAAAACAGGAGTGCTTTATTTCAAAGATATCATGACAGGATGCAAACAGAATAAGGCAGAGGAACAACTCAATTGTACAGCCAAGCAATTACAGACTAACATTGTAGCTCAGAGTGTCATACAGCAGAAAAGGGATAAACAATTACCCCTACAGTGAGTCTCAAAGCAGATCACCCATCACCAAACACATTACATGAGATATACATATATAGTTAGACTTAGGCCGTCATGGGAAGCACCGGGCGGGCGGGAGAGGGGGAGGGAGGGGGGGGAGCAGAGGAAGGGGGACAGGGGGGGGACCCAATGAGGGGGGAGGGAGGGGGGGGAGCAGGCCCCGACAAACGGGGGCAGTGAGAGAGTTTACTTCCTCTTTAAATTTAAGGTGGATGTGTAAGTTTAACCAGTTGCTTACTGGATACCAAAACCACCCTCCTGCCCAGACCAATTTTTGCCACCTTAAATGGCCAATACTTGCTTGTCAGTAATTTACTGTGAGTATGAGTAAAGCCACCTGATCCCCCTACCTGGAAATTTCTAATCTTGGTGGACCAGTTGTACACCCTTCTCTGTGCTTCATCTGCCTTTTGTATATGCTGCTTTACTAGGGGCATCCTCTTTCTCATTGGCTTATATGGAATTCAAAACATGTTAAACAATTTCCTAGCAGTTGCTTTTGAGTAGGTTTTCCTAAGGGGGACTGATTCTGGATACCTGGCGGCATAACTGAGTACCATGAGGATGTGTTGGTGGCCCCAAGCTGATTTCACTAAAGGGCCCACCAAATCCATCACAATACGCTTGAAAGCTATCCCGATAATGGGCAAAGGCACCAACGGTTTCCCAAAATGTGATATTGGCATAGTTAGCTGGCAGGTGGGACATCAGGTGCTATATTGTTTTACCTCTGCCTTCACTCTCGGCCAGTAGAACCGGTTTGTTATCTGATATCTGTGGCACAGTCTTTTCTGCCCCCCAGGTGACCTCCCAATGCATCATTGTGGGTCAGGTCAAGTACCACATGTCTGAAAGGCTAGGGAATCGGTAACTGATCCTTCACCTCTCCCTAGACCTCAGTAACTTGGGATAGCAACGCATCAATAACCGTAAAGTGGGGAAACTCTTTCTCATTTTGGGAATTTGTGACACCCCATTCATCATGGTAACCTGTTCCCAGGCATTTAGGAATGGATCCCCTCCTAGGGGTCTCCTTAGCCATCTGCCCCACATGCAATACTACCAGTCATCTCTAAAGTCTTAACACCAGCCCATTTAAAGGAACAGGTGTCTCGGGTGTCCTTGGCTCACACAGACACACAGTTCAATGAACAAAGGGCAGTCCCTTCCTACAATAATGCTGTGTTTGTGGGCAGGTACCACCTTAACCTTCTGGATAACTGTGCCAAATGCTATGGTGATTGTTAGTGGTAGCAGGGGGTATTACTTGTTGTCCCTGTTTATGCATACCACCATCAGGGTTTTTACTACAGGGCCCACCTCTCCAGCTACCCTTGTACCCACAAATGTTCTCATTCTGGCAATAAAGCTGGTTCATCCAGAGGACACAGTCAAACCTCCCCTGTGGGTGGCCAGCACAGACCCTCCGGGCATAGAAGGACATCCTCCGTACTGCTCCACACTCCTTAGGCTCCTACTGCAGGGGACATTTGTCCAGGATATGGCCTTGGGAGTGACATTGCCAGCACAGCACAATCCCATTCCTTCGTGGAGCTGGAGCAGAGCCATGGGACAATTGCTCTCTTGAGTGCTGATCCAGGGTTTGTGGGTAACTTGACTCCTTGTGGTTTGGCAGGTTCCAGTATATCCTGCACTACAGTGTACCACTCTACCATATCCTCTAGATAGCCCACCATTTGTGTTTCCTCATGGCTAACCCAACACTGCAGCTCCTTAGGTAGCATCCACAGGCAGTGGTCCACAACAGCCTGTTCCACAATCGTTGGCCCTGTCAACTTCTCTTGTTGTAGGCACTTGATAGCCAGTTATGCATTTGGGACCACAGTGATTGGCCAACATGATTCCCCCAGCACTGCATCTGGGGGGTGCCCAGACAGCCATAGTCACCCCAAGGTGGGCTAAGATCCCCCCTTGAGTTTCCCATAGTCCTTAGTGTTAGCCACTGGCAGGTCATAGTAGGCCCTCTGTAGTTTCCATAACAGAAGCAGGGTGAAACTGCTGACTCACTGGTCCTGTGACCACACCTCTCTCTTGGCCGTGCACTCAGTTGTGGTCAGGAAGGTCTCCATGCCATCATGTGATGTCAGTTTTTGTAGGAAATGATTGGTCCTCACTGTCAGAGTTGCTAGGAGATACAACATCCTTCAGATGATTCGCTATTGTAATCAACTGGGGCTGCGTAGTAGACTTCTTTTGCTCCTCTAGCTGCACAGTCTGGGTCTGCTGAGCCTGTATCAGTAAGGCTAATGTCTCCTTACTTCTGCTTCCACTATAGCCTGCATTTTCACATGACCTGCTGTTGGGCCACAGCGTTCTAAATCAAGGCTTAACAATGTCGTATGCGCCTTAAAGCGGTAGTAAACCCGCAAGTTTTTTTTTTTTTTAAACCTGCAAAGCAAAAGGCATAATGAGCTAGTATGCACCGCATACTAGCTCATTATGAAATACTTACCTTAGAACGAGGCCCCGACATCTGGCCCGATCCACGCCGAGGGAGCTGACATGCTCCCTCTGCGTTTCTTCCGGGTATCGCGGCTCTGGCGCTGTGAGTGGCCGGAGCCGCGATATCGTCACTTTTATTTAATTCCGGCCGGCCACTGCCGGATTTTCAGGCTGAGAATCCCCTTGTGCGCATGCACCGCTTAGTGTCAGTGTGGATGAGGGCCTGCGTGAGGGGATAGAAAGAAGGTCTATATCCCCGGGACGATCTCCCGTGGCAGCTCCCGAGATCACCACTCCACCCCTATGGGCTCACACTGTGGAGTGAGATAGCTCCAGGAGTTCCCACTGCGGAATCCCCCGCCTGTCGCCCTCCGACACCCCCAGGGTACACACTGAGGTTGTGACTCCCGGGTGTGAGTCTATGGGACTCTCACTGGGACCCTCAGGCCTACACTGGTGAATTGTTTCCAACACCGGATAATCCATCTCGGTTCTGTAGTAGGTCTGAGAAGAGCACGCTGTCGAGTGTGGAATCTATCAGGCTAGTATCAGATGTTAGAAGTCATAAGCGAGAAAGAGGAAGAGGAGAGAGGCGAAGAAGGAGAAGGACAGGAGAAGGGTAGGTGGGCAGAGGGTGGCGGAGTGTTGGGGGCTGGATCGCAGATTCGTTGTCGAGGTCATTATGTTTGAAAGTGACCCGGGTAGAGAGGGACCTTAATGTGCAGGGCCCATGGTTCCCAGATTCTCTCGAATCGCTGGACAGTTTCCCGCAGTTTTGCCACTGTTTGTTCCTGTGCCATGATCCATGCAATTTTGTGTTTGACAACCAAGAAGGATACCTTGGAGGTTTTTCAAGCCTTTGCTAGCGTGATCTTGGCTCCCAAGCACAGGAAAAAAAAATAGCTGTTGAGTGTGCTTAGGGGTGTACTGTATTCTGTGGTTCAGAAAAAAGTAGGAGGGGTCTTGAGGAACAGAGACTCCAGTAACCTTCCGTAATAGATGCAGGAACCTGTTCCAATAATTTCTGATACGGGGGCATGTCCACCAAATGTGGAGCATCGTGCCTGTATGACTGCAGCCTCTGAAACATAGGGGCGAAACATCAGGGAACATCGTGGAGAGTCTCGCAGGGACATAGTACCATTTGGTGAGAATTTTAATATTAGCTTCAATCAAGGTTATGTTCAAGATACCTTTATATGATCTCCTGAAAACTAGACACCACATATCCAGATCCAGCTGGATGCCTAAGCCACTCTCCCAGGACTGGGCGTATGCCTGCTTGTCCATCCAGGGAAGAATAAATTAGGGATATTCCACCCTTTTGGAGACCTATGTTTGTGCACCATTGTTTCGTATGTCGTCGCCTTGTGAATGTGCCTGATCTGTTCTAGCCTGAATTGTTCAGAAGTG
Organism: Lithobates pipiens; assembly: GCF_037356315.1. Lineage (NCBI taxonomy): Eukaryota > Metazoa > Chordata > Amphibia > Anura > Ranidae > Lithobates > Lithobates pipiens. The sequence continues at coordinate 134,110,961 of NW_027507686.1, read as the reverse complement.
GGCATTTCTAATTAACTAAGGCAGTGGCCTACTGATATGGGCCCTTTTGGTGTGAGGATAATTTTGGTTAATGCACTGGATTGCTTGGTCTGATTTAAGTTCAATTGCCTCAATCCTGGTTCCTAGCTGTTGCAGATCAGCGTGTATAGAGGTTGTGATCTGTGCTGCTGTTTGAGAAAGGCCTCTAGTCAACATTTGGGAGAAAGCGGCCATCATGGAGGAGAAATCTGTGGGGTGGAGGGATGTCTCCCTGGCATCTGTGTCCCATGGGCTTGGGGCTGTGCAGTAATACATGCTGTGGGGATAGAGCACATTCCCCCATAGTGCGCCCCAAAAGGGATTCCGTGGACGCAATGGACTCAGCTGGGCAGGCCGAGCCTCGTGAGGTGACGGCGGCCATTTTAGGTTGGCCGGACTGCACTGCCACTGTGTTCAGAGCGGGGGGTAAGGCTCCTGCAGGTGTGCGCCGTGGACATCGGGAGGTAGCCTGAAGTGTCCCCAGCCAGCTGGTATCTTTCTTGGGCTGGAACGAGGGCTCAGACAGATGTGACGGCGATCGTTAGCTCAGGGTGGCACAGAGCTCCCAGTCTACATGGCCATCTTGGACGCTGCCGCACATGCGCCCCATGAGCAGGCTCATATTTATTTTCTTCATTTTTTTATATTAACTACTTCAATACAGGACACTTACACCCCCTTTCTGCCCAAGCCAATTTTCAGTGCTGTCACTGTTTAAATGACAATTGTGCATTCATGCTACACTGTAACCAAACAAAATTTGTATCATTTTGTTCCCACAAATAGAGCTTTCTTTTGGGGGTATTTGATTACCTCTGCATTTATTTTTTATTTTTTGCTAAACAAATAAAAAAAGACCTAAGATTTTGAAAAAATAAATAAAAAAAAAGGTTTTCTTTTCTTTCTGTTATAAAATATTGTAAATAAGTATGTTTTCTCCTTCACTGATGGGCACTGGTAGGCACCACTGATGGGTGGCACTGATGTGCAGCACTGGGCATTGATGGGCAGCACTGATGGGAACTCATGGGTGGCACTGATAGGCGGCATTGCTGGGCAATAATGGGCACTGATAGATGGCATTGATAGGCATGCCTGGTGGTCCAGTGTGGTGGCAATCCCTGGTGGTCCTGGGTGGGCATCTGAGGGGGGCTGCACTGATAAACAATCAGCACAGACCCCCCCCCCCCCCCCCCCCGTCAGGAGAGCAGCCAATCGACTCTACTCATGTCTGTCAGACGCGAGTGAGGAAAAGCCGATCGACAGCTCTTACCGTTTACATTGTGATCAGCCGTGATTGGACACAACTGATCATGTGGTATAAAACCTTTGTCAGAGGCTCTTTACTGAGATCAGTGTAGCGGTGTGTCAGACTGACACACCGCACCACCAATTGCCGTGATGCGCACCCCCCAGGGGCCGTTAGAGCAGTCGTTCTGGAGGGCCATCATATGAGGCCCACCCAGAACGAGAGCCGCGCTGCCCAGCCGTCATTTGACGGCCGGCGGGCCGGTAGTGGTTAAAATGTTAAACATGTTATACTTACCTTCTCTGTGCAATAGTTTTGCACAGAGCACCCCCAATCCTCCTTTTCTGGCCCACTACTGGGTCTACTGGCTCCTCACTCCTGCCGACTGTGTCCATTGCAAGCCACTTGCTAAGGGGGTACTCATGCGTGCTCGCTCCCAAGCCTTGCAGTATTCGTCTATTGACATAAACAGCAGGACTCTGACCCCTGACCCCGCTCCCTCCCCCTCCTCACTGGGTGTGACAGCAGCAGGAGCCAGTGGTTTTTTACCTTCTGCCCTTAGAACTACTATAGATTCTTGTTTAGGTTGGGGAGGTTTGGAGTATAGGAATACTTACCTTTTCCATGCACTCCATCAGCTAGCACTCTGCATTGCTCGGATAACATTGCCAGGCTCTTGACATCCTCATGTACAACACAGGACTGCTGAAGAGGAGGTGGCTGACTGGCTCATAACCTGTGAAGGGGAGCTGTTTTCTGGGATTGATTATACAGCTAGGAAGAAGCCTGCAGGAGCTAGGAATAAGGTTAGTATTCCTGTGCTTTAAACCTCCCCTAGACTAAACAAGCTTTGAACATTGCTATCTGGGTAAGGTGGACGTGGGAGTTTTTTTATAGCCAACTGTAGTTTAGCTTTAAAGGCTAAACATTGAGATATTAACACGGCATTGGCTGCCTCCGTGATTTTCTTATGAGAGATAAAATAAAACATGTAAATGCCATGCCAATTAGACTTTAACTAAGCCATCAATCAGCACTGACATAGTATTCAACATTTATTTAAAGGGATCCTGAACACTTGTTAAAGTGCTACAGTGAGCAGCATGAGCTTACATCAACATGTGCTTTTCTAGACAGTAGTTGGATACCACTGTTTGCAATCTAAAGAATCACAGAAATAAAACTGCATTACTGCTTTTTTTCTACAAATATTTGACAGTTGACTTCATATAGATAAAATGCTCAGAAAAACAAGCTATTCAGCTACTGATATTTCATGGAGTCTCTTTATAAAGGGGTAGAATTGAAGTTTACCAGCTTTTTGGCATTTTTATTTCACCATTGTTTTTAAAAAGTTGTATCTATTTGGTTTCTTTGGCAAATTCATTGCTTTTCTTTGCTTTGTTGTTAGCATTTCAGACTCTATTCTCTTAATAGATTTTTACATGGATGTTTACAGTTGGATACAAATTTAGGAATTTTGAATTACCTGTAGGCTCGGTTCACACAGGGGCGACTCAGATCCGACTTCAGGTCGACCCTAGTCGCCTCAGGTTGGACAACATTTAAAAATCAATGTAAGTGAATGAGAGCCGTCTTAATGCATGCTACTGAAGTCGCTCCGACTTCAAAATAAGTTCCTGTACTATTTCAATCCGACTTGTAGGCGACTTGTACCCATTGATTTCAATGGAGGTCGCCTCCAAGTCGGATCTCTGTCTATACGGAGGCGACTTTGACAGAATTATTAGCTCTGAAGGGGGAACTCCATGCCAAATTTATGAAAAAAAATTGGCGTGGGTTCCCCCCCCCGAGAGAATACCAGGCCCTTAGGTCTGGTATGGATTCCAAGGGGAACCCCCTACGCAGAAAAAACTGCGTGGGGGTCCCCCCAGATCCACACCAGACCCTTATCCGAGCACGCTACCCGGCCGGCCAGGAAAGGGGGTGGGGACGAGCGGGCTAGGGCTAGGGCTGAGCGATATGCTAAACGTCACCTCGTGTTTGTAACGGTTCCAGGAGAACGGGTTTGTCTGTGTGCGTCCGGCCGGCGCAACAGACTCAAGGCTTTCTGATCTTTTATACACTGTAAGTGCAATTTTATTTTTCTATCTCTAGTAATAAAGGGTTTTACACTATTTGGAGTTCTATCTTTCTTCTATGGCTCTGATGTTCCTACCCTGAGTCCCTTTGGATCTATAAGAAGGACTTCTGGGAGTGTTTACTTCACAACCCCTATCTGGAGTGGTGACGCAAGGAGAACATTGAGGATTCCTCTAGGCTGGAAGACGTGTTTATACCCAAAGGCCTTTTGTGACCCTCTGTAGTGGGGGGTCATGCCCTTCTGGTAAGCGGCAAATTTAATCGTGTTTTGGTGGTGGATCAAGCACTATGTAAATGGACCCAGCAATGGATTTTTTATGATCCTTTATGGTTTATCTGTGGAGGACTTTTGTTCACAGTCTTTTGAAAGTAGTTTGCTGTGATACATATACACGGACTTATTGTTCATACACTGGGTGTGTGTTTTGTGTAGAGTTTCTTTAGAGTCTGTACTATTATAGGCATATGCTACGTGATCTTATACTGACAACAAATATTTTAGATATTTTTTATTGAGAAGACAAGCAATACAATATACAGTTTAAAACAACCATAACAAGTATCAATGCACTAAGCAATATAATCATGTTGTGGCAAAACCAACAATAGGATTAGTTAAAATTGAGTTGTCAAAAAGAACTACAAAATAAAAGTGCCTGACCTCTCTCAGATAATTTTTGTATATAGAGATTATTCAATTCAGGTTGAGAAACCAAAAGATTGAGAAACAAATACAAGAGTCAGAATAACACAACTTAAACAATATTCCTGGTGCTGACCCAAGGTGCCCACTGAGAGTACAGTCTGTGGGATTTACATTCCGTGGAAGCAAGAATTTGTTCATATTTAAAAGTCTCATCTATTTTTTTAATAAGCTCGCTAATATTTGGAGAAGAAGGGTTTTTCCAGTGACATGCGATTAGGAGCCTAGCTGTTGCTAGAATCTGTATCGTTATCAATCTAAGAGGCGGAGGGTATAGGTCAATATTCAAATTCAGAATTGCCAGTTCTGGAGTGGCCTCTCTAATAACACCCGTGATTTTGGCAATCAGAGAAAACACACCCCTCCAAAAACTCCTTAGATGAGGGCATTCCCATATCATATGAATTAAAGTGCCCATCCCCCCACATCCTCTCCAACAATCAGGAGAGGAGTCCTTTTTGAATTTCGCCAAAATGTAGGGGGTATAGTGCCATCTAAGCAGCATTTTTTGGGTAGTCTCCCAATGGGAAATGGATCTAATGTAACGACTATTGCTATGTATCGCTACTTTCCATTGATTCGTAGAGAAAGATTGTTCCAGATCCCTTTCCCATTTCAGAATGGGGGATATTTTGCTAAAATGACCTTTTTGCTGTATAAGACTATAAAAGAGTGAAATCCCCCCCTTCTCATTCGTCCCAGTGGACCAAAATGACCATGCCTGATGAGGTATTTTAATGGAAAAACCCCTATGATGGGATAGAAAGGAGGATATTCTCAAATATGAGAAATAGGCTGAAGATGGTAACAAGAATTTGTCCACCAGAGTTTTGAAGGGAATTAATCTATCCTTTTCCCATAAGTCCGAAACCCGCGAAATTCCCACCTGTTCCCATATTTCTATGTTTAAATCTTCCAGTACTACACATAGAGAAGATATGGGAGCATGTATCTCTGTTAAGTTCTGGTGATCCTGTACGCTGCGTAAGAAATTGTTCCAAACTTCTAAAACTATTTGGATCGTTGGACATTTCGATGTTATTTTAATATCTGTAAAAGAGGAGGCCAGCAATGTATCATACAGGGAGTTGGTATTTACCCAAGATTGCTCAATCGCTACCCATCTTTTCTCTACTTTATTGGGGAACCAGAACTGCAATTGATCTAGTAAAGATGCCATGTAGTAATCTCTCAGCACAGGTAAACCCATTCCACCCACCTCCTTCTTCTTACAAAGAATATTTTTAGGACATCTGGGCTTTCTCCCTTGCCATACAAAATTTGACAGTTGGGTTTGGGCTGCATTAAAGAAAGATACAGGGATTTTTATAGGTAAGGCTCTGAACATGTATAAGAATTTTGGAAGAATTATCATTTTATATATTGCTAGTCTACCCATCCATGAGAGGTAATATTTCTTTAACCTTTCCAAATCCTGATGTATGGAAGACAATAACGGCAATAAATTTACCTTAAATAACCCAGAACTAGGAGACATAATTTTCACTCCTAAATATTGTATTGGTTGGGTAGTCCACGGGTACGGAAAATGTGAAGCTAAGTATTTACTATCAGATTCCTTGATATTGATCCCAAGAACGTTAGACTTAGATGCATTAACTTTGTAATAAGAGATACTGTTAAACTGTTCTAAAATGTCATGCACTGCTGGAAGCGAGGTATTCGGATGAGATAGGGATAGAATTACATCGTCTGCAAATAAAGTAACAGGGTGGGATTGCGTCATAATCGGAATACCTGATATTGTAGGATGGGTGCGGATTGCCTCGGCCAAGGGTTCCATTACAAGCGCAAATATTAGTGGGGACAATGGGCACCCCTGCCTGGTCCCATTGGTTATTTCAAAACTATCGGAAAACATACCTTCCGTAAACACCATCGCCGAAGGAAAGGTATATAGGGCCGAGATAGCAGATTTTATAGTTCCCTTAATGCCAAACCTATCCAAAACTTGACTTAGGTAGCCCCAATGGACCCTATCGAAGGCCTTCTCTGCATCCAGGGTTAGAAGCAGAGAAGGCCCTCCCGAGATTTCAGCCGCATGGATTAGATTGACAATCCTCCTAGTCGCGTCCGGGGCCTGTCTGCCTTTAATAAAACCGACTTGGTCATTTTTTACTAAATTTGGTAATATTTTCGCCAATCTGTTGGCCAGGATTTTTGCAAATACTTTCACATCTACATTTAGCAAGGAGATGGGCCTAAAATTCTGAGGGAAATTTGTTGATTTACCTGGTTTAGGTAGAGTTATTATCGTAGCAGCTAACATTTCTGGGGGAAACGACGAGATTGTGGAAGCTTTCTCAAAAGTATTTAGCAAGTGTTTACCCAAAACAGGATAAAAACTACGATAATACTCAGATGAAAACCCATCTGGGCCTGGAGATTTATTCAATGGTAGTGTCATAATTGTTTTTTGTAGCTCTGTAAGGGAGATTGGTTCATTTAAACTCTGCTGATGGATGTGGTCTAATGAAGGTATTGCTATTTTATCCAGAAAGCTATCAATCAATTCTACAGTCGGCTGTGGGGTGGAATCGTCGTTTTTCAAATTGTATAAAGCTTCGTAATAATCTCTGAAGGCGTTGGCTATTTCTTTTGGGTTGGATAATCTAGTTCCACTAATCGGATGAAAAATATATGGAATTTTTTGTTTGATGATTTTTTCTTTTGTTTGATTGGCTAAGAGTTTCCCTGCTCGATTCCCTTGCTGGTAAAATCGGGCTTTCCACTTCTTCAACGAATTGTTATAATTGGAGATCAGTAATAATCTCAATTCATGTCTAAGGCCTTCTATACATGAGCTACTATCCCTGGTTGGGGTCTGCTTGTTAGTAGCCTCCAGAGTTTCAATTTGGGCAAGAAGACCATCAATTTTTTGATTCTTTTGTTTTTTGAGCATGCTACCCATTTTTATGAGAATACCTCTCATGTAAGCCTTGTGCGAGTTCCATACTACAAAAGGGTCTGAAACCGACTCGGCATTACGCACGAAGAACTCCCGTAACTCAGAGTTGATTTCCTTTGCAAATTTCGGATGAGAGAAAAGAGACGTGTCGTTTCTCCATCGGTTAGCTCTAGTCTCCACCTGTGGGCCCTCCACTATTACCGACACCGGAGCATGATCTGACCATGTAATATTGTGGATAAATGACATATTTATTCTTTGCAAGAGAAATTTGTCTACTAAAAACAAGTCTATTCTAGAATATGAATTATGCACACTAGAAAAATATGAATAATCCCTTTCTGTAGAGTGTTGGCATCGCCATACATCAAATAATGCTTCTGATGCCAAGAAACGTGCAAGGGTGACCCTACCCCCACTCCTGCCAGGGCGAGCGGAGACATCTAAGACTGGGTTTGGAATTGTGTTAAAGTCACCACAGAATAAAAGGTAACCCTTGCGCATTCCAGCCACCTTTTTTTTTACTTTATTAAGGAAAGACAGTTGCTTAGTGTTTGGGGCATATACATTTACTATAGTATATAGGGTACCATCAATCTCGCCTACCAAAATAATATAACGGCCTGCATTGTCCAGTTCCACCTGAGTGCATTTGAATTGTAGAGTGTCCCTAAGCAAGATTGCTACACCTCTATGTTTTTTTTGAGCATTAGAGAAAAAAGTAGTTGGAAAATGTCGATTGTTCAGTAAGGGATGTTTAGAGTCCATAAAATGGGTTTCCTGTAAGCATAAAATGTCACTGTGAAGTTTCGCAGCTTCTCTCCAAAGTTGGCTCCGCTTATGCGGACTATTAAGGCCTCTTACATTAAAAGATGTTACCTTAAAACCCATTACTTGTTGTGTATAGATCCTCGGATCAGAACCAGGTGATATTCAACAGCTATTATAGTAGAAACAGGAAAAACAATATAACAGCCTAGAAATCTTGACTTTCAGTTTAACAGAACCAGTGACCAGAAAGTCGCTGTGCGATATATATTTGCTGTATTGAAAACAAAACAAAACAAAAACCTTTTAGGCGCTTACACACCAAAACAATAAAAAAGATGATTCAATAGAATCAGTAGGGGCAAAAAAACCCTTAAACAATAGAGGGCAAGAGAGAACTTAACATATGTCCGCCCAGTACCGGAGCTGCTTGAAATGCAGAGAGTATGATTACCTAAGTGGTCAGTCGGATGTTCGTTTCGGCCAGGCAGGTGATCCCAACCGGGGAGAAGGTGTACCTGAGTGAGAACATTCGTCTGGGTCCAAGATGTTCCATTCGCGTAGACGATGAAGTCCTTCTTCCACTGTTTTGATAGGGATGGTCACACCATCTTTGGAAACAAGAAGTTTCGCCGGGTATGCCCATTTGTATGGGATGCGATGATTTCTCAGTGGTTTTGTGATTGTCGCCATGTTCCTGCGCCTCTGCATCGTAAATGCCGACAAATCTGGAAAGAAGGAAAGGCCCGACGCTGAAGGAGGCATGTTATCAGGGTTGCGGATACAGAGAAGGAACTGTTCCTTTGCTTGATAGAAGTGAATTCTCGCTATCGTATCCCTCGGCAAATGTTCCGGGATGTGTTTTGGTTTCGGGAGCCTGTGGATCCTATCGATAGTGAGATCTGTCAAGGATGCTTCCGGTAGAGCCTCTTGCAGGATTTTTTGAAAGTATGGGAGTAGATCTGGCGATTTGACCGATTCCGGTATGCCTCTAATTTTAATATTGTTTCTCCTCGAGCGATCCTCGAGGTCGGCCATCTTTTCTTTCATAGAAATCAGATCATCTTCCCTGTCATTATGTGCATCAATGACTTTGTTGATGGTACCTGCGAATTCTCCCATTTTATGTTCAATATGGTTCACTCTCGAGTTCACCGCTTGTACTTCTGCTTTAAAATGATTTGTGAGAGAAAGGATATCAGCATGGATCGTGCTACGAAGGGAAACTAGCATATCCTTGAGTGTTGTATCAATAACCGGTTGGTTACTAGTGGGGAATTCTACAATGGAGTCCTGCAGTTCTCTTGTGTCATTCAGAGATGAGTTGCTTAGGCCCTCCTCCCCCTCCCCTTGTACATATGGCAGCTTGGCTTTTACAGGGCTGGAAGTGGATGAAGCTGATGGGGAATGTAGATTACCTCTGGGAGAGTGATCCGCCAGGGATTGTGAAAGGGAACGCCGCAGGGAGTCATCAGCAGCCTGTCTATCTCCGCTTCTGCCTTCCAGCCGACCGGCGCCATCTTGGGCCTGCACATCGCGGGGCTGGCGGTAAAAGTCCGTCATTCGGCTGAGTCTCTTAGCCTCCTTTCTCCGTTTGGACATGATCCCTAGAGCTGCCCGACCTACGTGGGACAAAAATCGCCGCGGATAACCACTCTGGTACGCTGTAATTCGCTCCGGTACACAGGCTACGGACGGAGCTCTCTCACGCTGCGACCATACTCCTCGGCAGCCGGCCACGCCCCCCACTGACAACAAATATAAGCCTTGCAGATAGGACCAGGAATGATTATATTACTCTGGGTATCTGCATATTATACTATTATACAGGAACTTAGCAGTACATTGGCTCAATAACAGAGGTAAGGTATTCCTTTATTGTCCAGGAGTGTATCTTGGTTATTTTGGGGGAATACCTGAGCTTTGTGCACAGAATGAGTTCAGTCATATTTAACCACTCTACCAAGGCCTATTTTCTACCTACTGTGAATTTCCTCTGAATGCTGAGGTCTTGAGTAGATGGAATCTTAAGTTTAAATACTTGCTTCTCCCCAACGGAAGCACCTATATAGGTGAACCAAGCTAACAGTGCTTCACAGGTTTAGAGATAGTTATGTATGCAAAATGTGATTCACTAGTGTTTTGTATATGTTTTAGGGAATAAGGTTCTGGGTTGCTGGAAACATGCCTCTGCGGGGATACAGGTCTTTAGATTTCAAGCTCCGAGCATATTGGCACATGCCTTCCTTTCTGATGACTTCCCGGGGGTGGCAGGTCTCACAGAAATCCAGACAGCATGGGTCTGCCTTCAAGTCTGCTCCCTTAACTGTAATACTGAATAATGGGAGTCAAAGACCAGAACCTCTTCTACCCCTGCTTTTGGTAGGAGATAGTTCCTCTCAGCTCCCCCCCTCATTCCAAACTGTGGGAGCTTTTCCTAATATGTTCTACTATTTATACCTACTAAAGCCATGGAGCTTTTGTCTCCAGACGTATCCCTATCCAATTGGGTAGAAGAAGTTATCACTAACCTGAGACTGCTCTTTTCCACAATGGGAATGCACTCTCCCTCTCCCCTACAGAGCGATATGGCCTCTCTTCCAGATCCCTTTTCTATGCCTGAGGATATGTTTCTTATTATCCAAATTGCAATAGACAAGCAATGACTAGAAATGGGCTATGAAAGCTTTATTCATCAAATGCAGCCATGTCCAAAGTCCGGCCCGCGGGTCAGTTGGGTCCGGTTTTATATGGCCCCCACTTGCAATTTGCTTTTATCACTTTTGTGGCCCCCAAACAGGGTATGAATGAGCTTGATTTAAAAAAAAAATATATATATATATTCTCTTATGCCCTGAGAAATCTCGAGCGCCTCTCACTAATAACCTGGGGCGTGTTGCTGGGGCGTTTTCCAAAGTCCTTTGGGAAGCTGACAGCATGCAGCGCCAATAACAGGCACCAAATAATTTCCCGGTCCACAGAGCTCTCAGTGTCTCAGTGCCTGTGATTGGCGGCGGCGCTGCACGCTGTCAGAGTCCTAGCGGGCTTGGGTGTATCGACTTGTGAACACGCCCGAGGTTATCCTTGCAGTGAGAGACGCTTGGGGATTTCTCAGGAATTACGATAAGTTAAAGTACTGTAAAAGATGTAAAGGAAATATATAAATAAATACCGTATATATGCAAAATAGCATCTTTAGTTAAGTATTCTTATTCTGTGTAGGGTCATAGTCCACCTTCCTACAATATATCTGCAGATTCTAGTTTTGAGTGAGAGGTCTTGCAGTGGGGTTTTTACCTGTTCTGTTTTGTGCATGTTGACCTTGTTGCTGTGCTGCCCACTCCTCATGTTCAGTACTTTGAAACATCTCAAGTAGTAATGAATGTGAAAAAAAAAGTCCTGTGTCCTGGAATGCGAGGTTAAGGAATTCAGGATTGTTTTGTTTGTCTTGTAAAATCATTTTCTTAGAGAACGTCACAGGATCCATGGCCATCTCCCTTCTTTTCTGGGTTCCTTGTTGCTTTCTACAAAACTGGGGTTTGGTGAACAAAGAGGGGTTATGTCTGGGCAGGGGATTCTGCATTTTTTTCTGTCTGCGTCTATTCACCTGAAGGTGGCAGAAGTAGCCAAGTAGTCATGACGGTGTATATCTGTATAATTATATAATATACACACACACACACACACACACACACACACACACACACACACACACACACACATATATACACACAGTGGGGATGGAAAGTATTCAGACCCCCTTAAATTTTTCACTCTTTGTTATATTGCAGCCATTTGCTAAAATCATTTAAGTTCATCTTTTTTCCTCATTAAAGTATACACAGCACCCCATATTGACAGAAACACACAGAATTGATGACATTTTTGCAGATTTATAAAAAAAAAATGAAATATCACATGGTTCTAAGTATTAAGCTCAGTCGGCTCTATACCCTGGAGCCAACGGAGATTGAAGCTGAAAAGGGTGATGAACCTGCTTGTTTTTTCCTTGATCTCTCTGCAGTGAGGAACAGAGGAGCCTACAAGTAGGAGAGGCTCTTTCAGGGGCACTGCCTGTTCCTGCTGAAGAAAGTTTGGAAGCGTGGAACGATTTTGCACAACAAGGGATGGAGGAACCTATAAGGACAGTCACCCAAGACTATACTGATGTTCTGTGTATGGATTGCAGAGTGATCCTGATCAGAGGCTTTCCGATTTCAAACAGACAAAGCTTAAACAAAGGAACCTGGGTGGACTCATGAAAGTTCCACCAATCAATACCTTCATGTCTCAATGTCTTGTCTGCAGCAGCGGGAGTCTTGGATTTTCCACAAGAATTTGAGGTAGACCATACTTCCCTAAGGCTGGGCGAGACTGCTGTGGCAGTCATCGCTTTCTGTTAAGCAGGTTATCCATACACTTTGGGTGGCGATCTGGATGTACATTGTTTGTTTTGAAGACTTTGTCATAATCTTCTTTCTGCAATTCATTTTGCTTATTTAGATGGACACTGTTTTTTTTAAGAATCTATGGACTTTTTTCTTTGATAGGACTTTGCTTTAGTTTTCTTTTTTTCACTTTGTACTCTCTCACCAATTTTTTATGTACATTTATATTCATATACATATGATTTAATTAGTGCTGCATATTTTGTTGGATATGTTGCATGACGTACATAAATCAATGGTTCCCTGTGTGAGCCGACTTAAGTCTTTGAAAAGGTCCCCACACTACTTTGGTCCGACTTTGGTTCTACTTCAGCCCGTGACATATCATTGAAGTCGGATCAAAGTTGGATCATCATCTTAACTGATCCGACTTTGTCATGAGATTTGTGCTCTGAGGATCCTGAAGGGGAACTCCATGCCAAAATGAAAAAAAAAAAAAAAAAAAAAAACATGGCGTAGGCTTCCCCTCAAGTCCATAACAAGCCTTTTGGGTCTGGTATGGATCTTGAGAGAATACCCCATGCCAAAAAAATAAATACATAATAATGTACCCCCCCCCCCCCCCCAGACCATACCAGACCCTTCCCCATGCCAAAATAAAATTGTGTGGGGTCCCCCTTCAAAATCCATGCCAGACCCTTATCTAAGCATGCAGGTCAGCCCCCCTCCTTGATCATACCAAGCCACATGCCCTCAACTTGGGGGGACGGGACTCTGCCCTAAATGGGGACAAGGGCCTTCCCAACAACCCTGCGCTGTGATTGTCAGGGTCTGCGGGCGGGGGGTTTATCAAAATCTGGAACCCCTTTAACAAGGGGGCCCCAAAATCCCAGCCCCCCACCTTATGCAAATGATTGGGGTGCATTGTACCCCTACCCATTCAATCCAAAAAAGTGTCAAAAAGAAACTGAATCAGCACACAAGTTTTTGACAAAGTCTCCATGCTTTTCTTTTTTTTTTTTTTTTGGATGTGGAGTTACCCCTCAAGATTTATACCAGACTGAAAGGGCCTGGTATTGTCGGGATCAAAGTTGGATCCAGTTCCTTGAAGTGGAACATGCATTTTTGCTTGCACATGATTGGATGATAAAATCAGCAGAGCTTCCCCTCATTTCAGATCTTCCCCTCAGTTCTACAGCAACTGCACTTGTAATGCAGAGTTGATTTGCCTTTAGTAAATCAACTCCATTGCATCCTTCTGTTCTTTTAGAGATCAAAGGGGTGAACTTCGGTCTGCAAATGAGGTCAGTTTAACCACTTAAAGATTAAGCCTTTTTCTGACACTTGTTGCTTACAAGTTAAAATCAGTATTTTTTGCTAGAAAATGTACTTAGAACCCCCGAACATTATAAATGTTTTTTTTTTTAGCAGAGACCCTAGAAAATAAAATGGCAGTTATTGCAATATTTCATGTCGCACAGTATTTGCACAGTGGTCTATCAAATGCTATTTGTTAGGAAAAATACACTGAATTACAAAAAAAATAAACAGTAAAGTTACCCCGATTTTTTTGTATAATGTGAAAGATGATGTTACGCCACGAGAATCAATCTTGATTCTAAGCAAAAAATAAAAAATAAATAAATCTCATTTTATCCAGAATTGTGCAGCTCTAGTAGCATTGAAGGTTGGCGTTTCTCTTTGCTTTTAATTGCTTTGTATGTATACCCGTAGGAGATTTCCTGAAATCAGTTCTAACCATTCCCTACACACTATCAAAAAAAGTAAATGGAATATAGGAAATGCGAAAATCAATATACATTGCATGAATTGATAAATTCAATACAAATTGCACCCAAGTCATTTAGATTTGGGTGTGCAAGGTTGATAATCCTAAATTACCATGATATGTGCATCATTATCCATCTATCTGGGTTTATTAATCTAGTTCATATTGGCTACAAACATTTTCAGCTATAGGTAGCTTTAGGGAAAATTGCTTTTCAGGTTAGTGTTAATTAACCTGCCCATAGAGTGACCTACATGACATCAAGTGACATTGACACATACAAAGTAATGGATAAATAAATTAACAAGTATGCTGGAATACTTAAGACTAAAGAAGGTTGCTGTCCCCTGACCCACACAGTCTAAACATTACATAGATTATGTCTTACAGTGTAACTGCTTGTCTGAATATTACAAATATAGTTACTGAAGCTGAAAGCTATGTAGAAAGAAGTCTACCTTACAGTGTAACTGGCAGTCTAAACATTACAAACCTGCTTACTGAAGTTGAAAAAAAAAAAAAAAAGTCTCTGTTTGTTTATTTATTTATTTTTATAATTTAAGTTATCACAGTCACATATATATAAAAAAAAAAAGGCTGATAATAGATTAACCATGTCCAATAAATCTGTTTTGTTTCATAAAAAAAAAAAAAAAAATATATATATATATATATATATATATATATATATATATATATATATATATATATATATATATATATATATATATTACATAAAGTGATGCTATTTTTACAGCACTAAACATATATTGCAAGCAGAGTCAAATTTACAGTTAAAAAATAAAAATAATAAAAGAAATCCATCTATTCAAAGCATAAAAAGGGAAATGCATTGCATCATCAGAAACCTTAACTCAACAGAAAAAAAAATAAATAAATAAAAATCCTTTCTGATCCCTAAAGGCAATTCCTTAGGCTACATTCAAACCAGTAATTAAGGCTGGTGCAAATTGTAGTGGTAGATAACTTTCTAAAATAAGTAAAAAGATATATAAAATAGATATAAATAAAAGTCCAGTGTGATGTTCAATCAGTCTTTATAGCCCATCCACCATACTGTGTAAAAAATGAAATCCTGATAAATTGGTTTGTGCTCTTCTCCTAAAAGCACCTGTTTGTTTTGGAAGAAGAACCCTATCCAATTTCTCAGAATTTTTTTTTTTTTTTACAAAGTATGGTGGATGGGTTATAAAGACTGATTAGACATCACAGTAGACTTCAATTTGAAATTGATTATCTCAATCCTGAATTGCATATTTTTGGGATACACTTTGTATAAATTTCTACATTGGTTGCGGCACACACATTTATGAGTGCAGTATTATGTGATTTGTATTTTTTTATATATCCATATACTATGCATGTTATTTACTTATTGTTTGATTCTAATAGTCACATGTCATTACTAATATTGAGTTTTTGAGCATGATTTGGATGAGGGGTTAATTATTGAACACATAGTATGGTCTTCACTTATTTTCTTATCGTACATCACGGGACACCGAGCCATAGTGGTTACTATGTGGGATATAGGTCACCTTCAGGTGATGGACACTGGCACGCCCTAAGACAAAAAAGTGCACTCCCTCTATAATCCCTCCCACTGCTGGGAGTTCCTCAGTTTTTTTGCCAGTGTCTAAGGTGTTGGGCCGCTCCACATTTTTACTGCGCAGTCAGTACAATGAGCCCACTTCTGGTTTGGGTTCACTAAAGCCTCCCCAATCGGTTCATGCTTTTCCTACCCATTGATGGTTTAAAAAAGCTTATGTATTCTGAGTGAGGGCACCCAGATAAACAGTTTTATTCCTCCGAAAAAGTTTTCAATACTTCATCCTATGGAGGAAGAGTTTGATAAGAAAATGGGGAATTCCAGCAATTGACACTCTCTAAACAAAAACCTGACTTGTCCAATAGACAATGCTCATATTCTAAAGGGTCCAGCAGATAAGAAGTTGGAATTTTTTTTTTTTTTTTAAACTACATTTCTCTCACAGGTTCATCCTTCACTGGCAGCAATCGGAGTATCTCAGTCCTTAAAGGACGAGTTTATGGAGGTACTCAAGGTTATTCCTGATCATCAGGCCCAAGATTTGGCTGAGATATCAGAAGCGTTGTGTTTTACAGTAAATGCTATGAAAGATTCTATTCTCCAAGTCTCACGGCTCATGCTAGGGCTGGTACATGTGTGCAGAATACTATGGTTGAAAAATTGGTCAGCCAAAGCGCCATGCAAAAAGCTCTTGGCCAGTTTCCCATTTCATGGTGAACAGTTATTTGGAGATGACCTGGATAAGTATATCCAAAGTATTTCTAATGGGAAAAGTCCCCTTTTGTCCAGTTAAGAAGTTTAAGCATTTTTCTTTTAGATGTGCTTCTTCTCCAGTGTCAGGGGCATCAGCATCCAGGCAGTCACACCGGCCTTCTCTGTCAAGTGCAAGAGGTAAACCTCAGGGTCAGTCCCAGGGTCAAAAGAGGACCTAAAGAGGACTTGGGCGAGGTAACCCACAAAACAACATACTAATGCCTCCTTATGAAGGGGCACCCCCGCTCGCTCGAGTGGGGGGAAGGCTTCTACAGTTTTCAAGGATCTGGCAGGAACAATGTCAAGATAGATGTGTGGCTTCCTCAATATCTCTAGGTTACAAACGAGTTCCGAGAGTTCCCGTCTCCTCGTTTTCTTCTAGCTTTGGATCATCTCTTGTCTCAAAGAGGGATATTGGTGGTCCCCTTGGAAGAGCAAGGATTAGGGTTTTATTCAAACTTTTTCACGATTCCAAAACCAAACGGGGATGTCAAACCCATTTTAGATCTCAAAGATCTAAACCGGTTTTAGAATATCTGTTCTTTTCGCATGGAGTCAATCCGATCAATAGTCTCCATCCTACAAGGGGGAGAATTTCTGGCGTCAATCGACATCAAAGATGCTTATCTCCATGTGCCAATTTTCCCCGCTCACCAGAATTGTCTACGCTTCAAGGTAGAAAATCTTCATTTTTAGTTTGTAGCTCTGCTGTTCAGTCTAGCTATTGGACCTCTAGTGTTTACAAAGGGCCTAGCTCCTTCTTTAGCTAGGCTAAGGGCTCCAGTTATAACAATATAGCCTACTTAAACTATCTACTCTTGATAGATCAGTTGGTAGCCCACTTAACAAAAGTTTGGTCACCGCAGTCGGCTACCTGGAATGCCTAGGTTGGATTCTCAACCTAGAGAAATTTCCCTTAAAACCTTCAAGGAGATTGCAGTACTTGGGGCTGATCATAGATACAGTTCAGAAGGTGGTGTTTTTGCCCCAGGAAAGGGTCAGTTCTATAAAGGAACTGATTCAATTTGTCAAAACAAAGACAAATCCGTCTATTCGACTTTGCATGACGTTATTGGGGAAGGTGGTGGCTTCTTTCTAGGCCGTTCCTTATGCACAGTTTCATTCAAAACTGCTGCAAAACAGTATCTTGTCAACTTGGAACAAGAAGGTCCAAGCTCTGGACTTCCCAATGCATTTATCCCCGAAGTGCATCAGAGCCTCAACTGGTTACCTGAAAGGTGGCAACAGATGCCAGCCTTTTGGGCTGGGGAGGAATCCTGGAAGAAGCGTCTGTCGGAGAGAAATGATCCAAATCAAAGATGACCTTGCCCATCAATATTCTAGAGATTCGGGCAGTATGCCTGGCCCTAGAGGCCTGGGCGCTTAGACTATGGAATTATCCTGTCAGGATCTAATCTGACAATGCCACAACAGTGGCCTATATCAATCACCAAGGGGGCATGAGAAGTCGTGCGGCCCAGAGAGGAGTGAATCCATTTTCTTTCTCGGGCAGAGAACAACATTCCTTGCTTATCAGCAATTTTCATTCCAGAGATAAAGAATTGGCAAGCAGACTACTTGAGTCACTAACAATTCTTCCCGGGAGAATGTTCCCTTCACCCGGATATCTTTCTGTCAATATGTCAAAAATGGGGAGTCCCGGATGTTGACCTGTTTGCGTCCATGTTCAACAACAGAATCGACAACTTTGTGTCAAGGGCAAGGCATCCGATAGCATTCAGAACAGATGCCTTGGTTTTTTCCAAGGGATCAGGTTTCACTGATCTGTGTTCCCTCCTGTTCTGCTGCTTCCATGCCTTCTTCGCAGGATCAAGTAAGAACAGAAGGAGGTGATTCTTGTGGCCCATGAGATCTTGGTTTGCCGAGATTGTAAAGATGGCGGTAGGGGACCCTTGGACCCTACCACTGTGGCCAGACCTTCTCTCGCAAGGTCCAGTATTCCATCCTACATTACAAATGCTAAATTTAACGGTTTGGCTATTGAGACCCACATTCTGAAAAACTGTGGGCTGTCGGCTTCAGTAGTTTCTACTTTGGTTAATGCTAGGAAGCCGTCCTCCAGAGTCATATATTTTAGAGTCTGAAAGGCATATGTCTCCTGGTGTGAATCCAGGGGCTGGTACCCCAGGAAATATGTCATAAGTAGGATCCTTGAATTCCTACAGATGGGATTAGAATTGAAGCTGGCCTTGAGTACTATCAAGGACCAAATGTCAGCCTTATCTGTTTTTTTTTTTTTTTTTTTTCAACAACCGCTTGTTTCACGCTCTCTGGTTCATAACTTTATTCAAGGGGTAACACAGATTAATCCTCCAGTTTGGTCACCGCTGAACCCTAGGGACTTGAAGTTAGTCCTTTTGGCATTACAGAAACAGCCTTTTTGAGCCAATACAAGATATTCTCTTGGTCCTCTTGACAAGGAAAATAATTGTCTTGGTTGCAATATCTTCTGCAAGCAGAGTATCAGAGTTGGCTGGTCTTTTTTTTTTTTTTTTGTAAATAACCATATCTGATTTCCTCCAAAGGTAATGTGCAGTTTTCATTTGAACCAGGATATTGTTCTGCCTTCATTTTTTCCAGAACCTCATTCTGTGAAAGAAAGGTCACTACATTCTTTTGATGTGGTGAGAGCGGTCAAAGTCTATTTGAAAGTGACCGCTCAGATTTGTAAAACAGATGTTTTGTTTGTGTTGCTAGACTGTCCTAAAAGAAGAAAGGCAGCATTAAAATCTACTATTTTTAAATGTAATTGTCAAGTGATTGTTCAAGCTTATGGATTAAAGAGGAAAACTCCTCCTTTTCATGTTAAAGCACACTCCACCAGCGCTGTTAGTGTTTCTTGGGCAGTGCATCACCAAGCCTCCATGGCTCAGATATGCAAGGCTGCAACTTGGTCTTCAGTCCATACATTTACCAGATTCTATCAGATAGATGTAAAGGTCATGAGGCTATTGCCTTTGGCGCAGTGTACTGCAGGCTGCAATATGATTCCTCTGGTCTTTTAGTGCCCTACTTTATTGTGTCTCACTCCCTTCAGTTGGCATTGCTATGGGACATCACATAGTAACTACTATGGCTTTGTGTCCCTTGATGTAGGATAAGAAAATAGGATTTTTACAACAGCTTAACTGTAAAATCCTTTACTTTGAAGTACATCACAGGACACAGAGGTCCCTCCCTTCTTTGGTATACACATGTATTGTTTTGCTACAAGCCAGAAGCAGGCTCATCATACTGACTATGCTGCCGGCAGTAAAAATGTGGAGCGGCCCAACACCTTAGAGAGGGGTTATATAGGGAGTGCACTTTTTGTCTTTGGGCGTGCCAGTACCCATCACCTGAAGGTGGCCTATAACCCACATAGTAAATATTATGGCTCTGTGTCCCATGATGTACTTCAAAGAAAATGATTTTACAGTTAAGCTGTTCTAAAAACATAAGAATAGCGCCTGACTTTGCTATTGTTTGGCAGATATCTTTCGTTTTCAGCCACAGATGAGAGCGTCCAGCAGCAGTCACTGCAGGTAATTGGCTATGTGGAGAGCCACAATTAGCTGTTGCTGCCGGAGACCTGGAATTGTAGTGATCGGGGCCAGTGCCTGCACCTAGCCGCTCTCATCTTCGGTTGTCAACAAAAAAATTCTGCAGCTACGCTTCGCAACATAGATTAATTGCCAGTGTGATTGTGGCCTTAATTCAACATTCTCTTATGCATTTACAATTCCCGTAACAGTGCTGCACATTGTGAGAGTGTCAGAGGAGACTGTTGTCAACAGAGGGATCCCAGCTATGTAGGTTGCAGGGCTCCAGGATGTCTGTTAGTTTTGACTTTTGCAGTTTTCACCAGAATTGGCAAGTCCTGAAGCCCAGAGGCTTTGTAGAGTCCTAGAAGGAAGGAAGCCTCCAGCCCTGAGTCCATGTTTTACAGTCAACCAGCCCACTGTGCAGTTGTGTCCAAGCTTTCTGTTGAACAGTAGCCTAGAGTTTGAAGACTGCTACTGTGGAACAGAGGAGGGCTCAACCTCAGGAGTCAGGGTTTCGGAAGCAGGTAGATTTCAAGGTATATAGATTGGGCCTGTGAGACTCTTGAGCAATGGGCAAAGGCCTAAATCATAGAACCAGTGCAGGAGGTAAGAAAAACAGGATGCTGATGAAGTATGTTGTGCCTCTGGAAACGAGAATAAAAACCCTGCAGGGGTAACCTTCATGTATTTTGGAATTGTATTGGAAGATCAGGCAAGTGACAGTTTTCTTAATGCTCTTTCTATTTGAAGGTAGCTGGATTCTGTCTATGGGGTACCCCTGCATAAGTTTGACCACCAACTACTCTCCTTATCTCAAAGATAATATTTGCTGAGCAATGAGTTTGTTGAGTGGAAATGGGGGATACTATTTAACAACACGCCAACCAGCTTCCATAGTTGTACTACAGCAGAATTGCACGGCTGGGCAAAACAACGTTATGTAAAGTCGCTTTTCCCTGTGGCCACTAGGGGGCACGTGCACTCCCCCTGCTCACTCCCCAAGCCGATGCGAGTGCCCAGGGGTTTCGATCACTGCACGATCGCTCGGGGCACACAGAGAACCCGGAACTATGTGTGTAAACGCACAGTTTCCGGTTCTATGATGGGAAACCTGACAGATTGTATGTTCATACAGAGTATGAACAGTGATCTGTTGGTTTCCCTGCACAGTCCCCATCCCCCTTCAGTTAGAACACAAAGTAGGACACCCATTAACCCATTCACTGCCCCTAGTGTTAACCCCTTCACTGCCAGTGACATTTTTACAGTAATCAATGCATTTTTAATCACACTGATCACTGTATTAATGCCAGTGGTCCCAAAAATGTGTGACAATTGTTTGACATGTCCGCCATAATGTCACAGTCATGATAAAAATCGCTGATTGCGGGGGGCGCATGCACGGCGCGAAACTGGACGGTCGCACTTGAGCTCCGTCACAGCGGGGACACTAACTCGCTCCCCGGGGCCGTTGAACACGCCGAACGAACATACAAAGTACCTGCACCCCCGGGGGAAAGATCGGTGCATGCCATCCGCCAAGTCCCGTCGCGAGAAACCAGCACAGAGGTCCCTTACGAATTATCTCCTCAGAGCCCGGGAGATGGTGGGGAACTTCCAAGATGGCGCTGACCCGGGACACACGCCGGAGCTCAGAGGCAGCCCTGCAACCTCCCCTGCACAATCGACCAGGGATGGTGAGTACCCTTTACAACTCACGAAAGCAGACCTGGATGACAGCCTCACAGCCATGTACACAAAGTTGGCGGAGAAGTTCCAAACAGAACTCCATAAATCCACCAGTACTTTGCAACAGGAGCTCTCTGCATTGGGGGGCAGGACTGATTTATTAGAAACTAAGCACGATGAGCTACAGCTTGCATACCCTGACCTCCGTAGAGATCATGAAACCCTCTCTGAGTCTGTATCCCAGCTTCAGGGCCACTTGGAGGACCTTGACAACAGAAACAGACGTTGCAACCTGAGGCTCAGGGGGGTCCCAGAGGCCATTACTGACCTAGCCCCTGCCATGCTTAAGCTGTTTCAATCTCTGTTACCTGCTTCTCCTATTGCAGCATTTACATAGGCTGCATAGAGCTTTGCGTCCCAAGCCCCCAGAAGACAAACCCCCAAGAGACATTATTTTGTGCCTCAAGGATTATTTGGTGAAGGAGGAGATCCCGAGAGCATCTCGAGCCACCCCTAACATTACCCTAGAGGGGGTAAGGATCCAAATTTCCCCGGACATTTCCCCGGCTACCCTGGACAAGCGGCATAAGTTTAAGGAAATCACTGCTCCCCTGCAGGAAGCCCGTATAAGGTACAGATGGGGATTTCCATTTAAGCTCCAGGTTATACAGAACGGTACCACGTACACGGTGACCACCATTCAGGAAGGAAAGGAGCTCCTGGTCAAGCTGGGACTCGTGGCAAAAGATGAGCTCCCCAGGATGCCTTCTACACCTCCCCCTCAGCCATCTGGGCCACCCCTTCCCCACAAAGAGACCGCAGGCGACAAAGGCAAAATCTCAGGGTCCATCTGATAGGATGGTTTGGTTTCACATCATCCTGATGGCCCGTAGGCCTTGAACTTAACTCCAGACCTGGATTTGGTTGGACTAGCGGATGGGTGTCTCTGCCGGATGGGGATTCGCTGGCTTGGGCACAGTGCCTACATCACCCTTTCCCCCCCTGACTTTTTGAACACACCTTGATGCACCCTTAGCTCTACCAGGTCCCTGCTGTGCTGAGACGCTGGGCCCGCGCTTGATTGTCCCCCCACTCTTACATCCCCTCGGGAGAGGAGAGAGTTGTGGTGAGCGGAGGCGAGTTGCTCTCTGCCCCTCCTGCTCCTGCTCTCATAGGAGGATGAGAGTGTTGGACTTTTAGGTCCTACTGTTTTACACCTGACAGATAATGGTTTATCTTTATGTCGGGATGGTCTATCCCCTCCCGACCTCAATGGTTTATATGTTCACAATGTTGCTTATGGTTATTTTTCTTCTCAGGTACAGGACTCTATATTGTAATGTTGCTCAGTTAACTAATGCTATGATCCTCCCGGACCGCTATTATATATGCTTTAACATGCTTACTTTTGCAATGTGGCCTATTAGACAGTCCATGGTGTACGTGTACATTTTTTCCCACCCCTCGGGATCGGAGCTTTTTTTTTCATAGGGTTCTACTTGTCCTTTTGTATACCCAATGGGGATTAGAATAGTCTCACATAACGTTAAGGGGTTTATCTCTCCTCAGAAGCGGAAGAAAGCATTCAAGGCCTATAAACAGTTAAAGGCGGATGTGTTGCTCCTGCAGGAGACACATTTCTCTACGGGTAACCACCCCTCCTTTTTTGATAAGTCATATACCCGTGGTTATTACACCACTTTTGAATCCCGATCCCGGGGGTGGCCATTTTTTTCAGAAATGGGGTACTATTTAACATTGATAGAGTGTACAAAGACCCGGCGAGCAGGTTTATCATTCTTCAGGGTTAATTGCAGGGTAAACAGGTCACATTGGTGAATGTGTATGCACCTAATGATTCACAACTTGCTTTTTTTAAGGCGTTCTTCCGGATCCTAGACAGTTATATATCTCCTCACATGTTAGTAGGGGGAGATTTTAACTTAGTGGCTCACTCAGTGCTAGACCGTAGCAGAGACAGAGGTTCCGCCAACGCCTTTTCTAAATCCCTGAAAGCAATGCTTATTTCCCATAATTTGACAGACTCCTGGAGAGCCCATAATATAGGTGCCCGGGAGTATACCTTTTATTCCCACCCTCATGACAGCTACTCCAGGCTGGATTATATGTTTTGTTCACCGATCCTTTTGGCAAACTCCACAGCCGCGACCATTCACCCTTGCCCTTGGTCTGATCATCAGATGGTATCCTTGGACCTGACCCATATGGGCCTTAAGCCCTCTGTGGCGGGTTGGAGACTTAACGAGGCACTCCTGTCTGACCCAATTTTGGTAGCAAAAATTTCCTCTCACATTTCCGAATATTTTACAAATAATGATACGAATGATGTGTCCCCCTCAATTCTGTGGGCTGCTCATAAGGTGGTAGTTAGGGGACACCTGATTCAAATAGCGGCAGAGAGAAATAGGCAGAGACTGGCGGATATAAACAGGCTCACGATCGAACTAGACAGACTTTATCATATACACTACCAAGACCACGACCCTAACCTATTACAACAAATCAACTCGCACAGACTAGAGCTTGACAAAATCCTGTCTGACAGAACAGAGAAGACTTTACGCTGGTCTAAGGCCAAGTTTCTGTTACACAGCAACTCGGCCTCGGCCATGTTTGCTAAGAAGCTAAACCAATCCATCCAATCCCCACATACATATAGGCTACTAAACACTAATGGCACAGTGGTTTCCCACCCTTCTGAGATTCTTAAAAATGTTTCCAAATTTTACACAGACCTCCTCTCCCCCCCGGCCTCTCCCCCAGATCCGGCGCTTGGGACTTGGTTGGAGGACGTGCCGCTCCCTAGTTTGTCCCCAGAACAAATCCAGGACTTAAATGCCCCTTGCTTTGATCACAAATTTTTTTTTAACCAGTTGCCGACCGCCGCACGCCGATGTACGTCGGCAGAATGGCACGGGCAGGCATAAGGGCTTACATGTACGTCCCTTGCCTCCCGCGGGTCGGGGGCCCGATCGGGCCCCCGCCCGGTGCCTGCGGCGGTCGGTTTTCGTCCGGGAGCGATCCGGGACGAGGGGGCGGCCATTCATTCATGGCCACCCCCTCGCGATCGCTCCCGACGAATAGAAATCCCCCGTGACATCACTTCCTCTCCTGTAATGTAAACACAGGAGAGGAAGTGATGTATTCTCTCCTCCGTGTCGGTATTTTTCGTTCCGACACGGAGGAGAGCGGATCGGTGAGTTGCACCAACACTCTACACACACAGTAGAACATGCCAGGCACACTCACACCCCCCCTTTACCCCCCGATCACCCCCCCAATTACCCCTGCCCCCCAGTCACAGTGACACCAATGTCATTTTTTTTTTTTTTTTTTTTTTTGCATTGGTGTCATTTGTGACTGTAATAACTGTTAGGGCAGTTAGAGTTAGCCCCCTTTAGTTCTAATGTACCCCCCTAACCCCCCCAATAAAGGTTTAACCCCGTGATCACCCCCCGTCGCCAGTGTCACTAAGGCTGGGTTCACATTGCAGCGGTTTATGAGAACGAATGTGATTCGCACTGCAGTGCAAATCACATCCGATCTCTGTGCGATTCGAGTTCAGCCATTCGCCGCACCCGCCGCAAATTCGCACGGGACCCTTTTTTTGGCCCGCAGCAGAATCGGATCGCATGGGTGTTCACACCATGCGATCCGAGTTTGCAGATCGCACTGCAATATGCGAACTGATCTGGGGGTGTCAGTAACATTTCACTGACACTCCCAGCAGTTCGCATAGGGCAGTGTGAACTGCCGCCGGGAGGCATGCGATGCGGGAACCCGCCGCGGATTCGCGGCGTTTCCGCATCGCTCCAGTGTGAACCCAGCCTAATAAGCGATCATTTTTCTGATCGCCGTATTAGTGTCACAGGTGACGCTAGTTAGGCAGGTAGGTATTTAGGTTCGCCGCAGCTTTTTATAGCGCCAGGGACCCCCATATACTACCGCATAAAGCCCCCTGATTGACCCCTAGTTAACCCTTTCACCAGTGATCACCATATAACTGTTACAGGTGACGCTGGTTGGTTAGTTATTTTTTTATAGTTTCAGGGCACCCGCCATTTATTACCTAATAAAGGTTTAACCCCCTGATCACCCGGCGGGTGTCATTTGTGACTAATAACTGTTAGGGCAGTTAGGGTTAGCCCCCTTTAGTTCTAAGGTACCCCCCTAACCCCCCCAATAAAGGTTTAACCCCGTGATCACCCCCCGCCGCCAGTGTCACTAAGGCTGGGTTCACATTGCAGCGGTTTATGAGAACGGATGTGATTCGCACCGCACTGCAGTGCAAATCACATCCGATCTCTGTGCGATTCGAGTTCAGCCATTCGCCGCACCCGCCACACCCGCCGCAAATTCGCACGGGACCCTTTTTTTGGCCCGCAGCAGAATCGGATCGCATGGGTGTTCACACCATGCGATCCGAGTTTGCAGATCGCACTGCGATATGCGAACTGATCTGGGGGTGTCAGTAACATTTCACTGACACTCCCAGCAGTTCACATAGGGCAGTGTGAACTGCCGCCGGGAGGCATGCGATGCGGGAACCCGCCGCGCATTCGTGGCGTTCCCGCATCGCTCCAGTGTGAACCCAGCCTAATAAGCGATCGTTTTTCTGATCGCTGTATTAGTGTCACAGGTGACGCTAGTTAGGCAGGTAGGTATTTAGGTTCGCTGCAGCTTTTTATAGCGCCAGGGACCCCCATATACTACCGCATAAAGCCCCCTGATTGACCCCTAGTTAACCCTTTCACCAGTGATCACCATATAACTGTTACAGGTGACGCTGGTTGGTTAGTTATTTTTTTATAGTTTCAGGGCACCCGCCATTTATTACCTAGTCTCACTAGTGTACCCCTAAATTTAGGGGTGTCTACTTTCCAAAATGGGGTCATTTGGGGGGGGGGTTTGTGCCATCTTGGCATTTTATGGCCTTCAAAACTGTAACGCCCTTAGAAAGCCTGAAGGCAGTGCTTGGTTTTCGGGGCCTCGTACGCGGCTAGGCTCCCAAAAAGTCCCACATATGTGGTATCCCCGTACTCAGGAGAAGCAGCAGAATTTATTTTGGGGTGTCATTTCACATATGCCCATGGCATGCATGAGCAATATATCATTTAGTGACAACTTTGTGAAAAAAAAAAAAGTTTGTCATTTTCCCGCAACTTGTGGCAAAATATAAAATATTCCATGAACTCAACATGCCTCTCAGCAAATAGCTTGGGGTGTCTACTTTCTAAAATGGGGTCATTTGTGGGGGTTTTGTGCCATCTTGGCATTTTATGGCCTTCAAAACTGTAATAGGTAGTGAGAAGTGAACTCAAAAATTTACGCCCTTAGAAAGCCTGAAGGCGGTGCTTGGTTTTCGGGGCCCCGTACGCGGCTAGGCTCCCAAAAAGTCCCACATATGTGGTATCCCCGCACTCAGGAGAAGCAGCAGAATTTATTTTGGGGTGTCATTTCACATACGCCCATAGCATGTGTGAGCAATATATCATTTAGTGACAACTTTGTGTAAAAAAAAAAAAAACATTTTTTTTTTGTCATTATTCAATCGCTTGAGGCAAAAAAATAAAATATTCAATGGGCTCAACATGCCTCTTATCAATTTCCTTAGGGGGTCTACTTTCCAAAATGGGGTCATTTGGGGGGGTTTTGTACTGCCCTGCCATTTTAGCACCTCAAGAAATGAGATAGGCAGTCGTAAACTAAAAGCTGCGTAAATTCCAGAAAACGTACCTTAGTTTGTAGATGTGACAACTTTTGCGCAAACCAATAAATATACAATTATTGACTTTTTTTTTACCAAAGACATGTGGCTGAATACATTTTGGCCTAAATGTATGACTAAAATTGAGTTTATTGGATTTTTCTAATAACAAAAAGTAGAAAATATCATTTTTTTTCAAAATTTGCGGTCTTTTTACGTTTATATCGCAAAAAATAAAAATCGCAGAGGCAATCAAATACCATCAAAAGAAAGCTCTATTTGTGGGAAGAAAAGGACGCAAATTTTGTTTGGGTACAACATTGCATGACCGCGCAATTACCAGTTAAAGCAGCGCAGTGCCAAAGTGTAAAAAGACCTCTGGTCATTTACCAGCAAAATGGTCCGGTCTGAAAGTGGTTAAGTTATTAAATCCCTTAAACCTTCCAAAACCCCTGGGCCGGATGGATTCTCAGCCCAGTGCTATAAAAAATGTCAGGCCCCTTTAACACCATACCTCAGGGCCATGTTCGACCATGTACTCGGGGGAAATACTTTCCCAGAGGACATGCTGCTAGCGAATATGTCCCTGATCCCCAAACCAAATAAGGACCACACCCTCCCGCAGAACTACAGGCCAATATCGGTTATAAACACTGACCTTAAGATCTGTGGTCGTATTTTGGCCGACAGGCTCTCTAAAATTATCACTTCCCTTATCTCCCCAGACCAAATGGGTTTTATACCGACCAGACAGATCACGGATAATATCAGGCTCACCTCTAATGTCATACAGGATGCTGACCTATTTTCCCGTAGAGTTTTGCTGTTGAGCCTTGATATTCATAAGGCGTTCGACAGTGTGCTATGGTCCTATCTAGAATTGGCTTTGGAGAAAATTGGCTTTTCGGGAGCCTTCGTCCACGGTTTCAGGGCGCTTTATCACCACCCACGCACTCGAATCAAGCTTCCGGGCTGTAACTCAGACTATTTTACACTGGGTCGTGGAACCAGGCAGGGGTGTCCATTGTCACCCTTGCTATTTGCCCTGGCCATTGAACCTCTGGCCAGAGCGATTAATCTTAACCCCAATATTAGGGGCTATGTTAAGGGGGACCAAGAATTTAAACTAAGCATGTATGCGGACGATGTGCTCCTGTTTCTGACGGACCCTATTGTCTCCATACCTAACCTTATCTCCATCCTGCATGATTTCCGGGGTCTGTTTGGTCTGGGTGTCAACCTTTCTAAGTGTTCGGCCCTTCCGATTAATTTCCCCCAACAGACCGCAGCACAGATTCAAGCTAATTTCGGCTTTCCTATGGATGGCCAGATCTTCTCTTATCTGGGGATTAAACTAGCTACAACTAGCCATAAAATATACCTAGCTAATTACCCTGGTATGTTTGCCCGCATTAGACAACTGTTACACTCCTGGGACTCTTATCATATTTCATTTTTAAGCAGGGTGCAGGCAGTCAAGATGTCGATCCTCCCTAAACTTTTATTTTTATTTAGATCCCTGCCCAATTATATACCCCGCCTGACACTGGAATCCCTGCAGAGGGATATGAATAAGTTTGTCTGGCATAACAAAAAGCCCCGTTTAGGTAAGCAAATGGTCTACAGGGCTAGAAATCTGGGTGGTCTGGGTCTCCCTAACGTCTGGTTATACTATCTCTCAGCCAGATTCCTCCAACTTGCTCAATGGCACTATTCCCCCGAGGACTATACCCTGGCTACGCTTCGAGCGCTCCTCGGTGGCCCCCTATTACCTCCCAGGCCTACTTTGGAATAAAACCTCTTATATTAAAGAGATCTCTGCCAATTCAGTTGTGAGTCAGTCACTTTGCCTATGGTCTCTGTATGGTGGGAAATTCTCACTACGCCCCCCCCAACCCTAGGCTGGCCTCTTTTATCGGGAATCCAGTGTTCCCGGCCGCCCTTCACGACCAAAATAGCTTTGCACTATGGGTCCTGGGGGATCTGACCACCTACGGTTCCCTTCATGACAGAGGGACTTTTAGGTCTTTCGGGTCTCTCCAAACCTCCCACACCCTCCCTAATTCTGAATTTTTCTTTTACCTGCAAATTAGGCACTTTTACAATACCTACTTCCCTAGGGCCACCATGGGGACAGACACCTTTTCCGAGAGACTATGTGGTCCGGAATCTAGGGATAGGGGTGGCATCTCCATTATATACTCATCCCTCGCAGGCGTAGGCCTCTTAGATAAATCTGCAGCCATACTTAAGTGGGAACTAGAGACGGGGGAGGAGGCTTCCCCAAAGGAGTGGACTCTCAGAATTTCCAATATGCACGTGTGCACCAGGTCCGAGGCGGTGAAAGAAACGCTGGTGAAGCTACATACCAGGTGGTATTACACCCCCGCAAAAATACATAAAATCTTCCCCGTTGTTTCTGGATCTTGTTTTCAGGGTTGTCCCGACTCGGGTACTCACCTTCATATATTTTGGAGTTGTCCGGCCCTCAGGACCCTCTGGCAAAGAGTGCAGGACAGAGTATCGGGGATTATTGGTACCCCTATCACACTTACCTTCCAAATGTGCCTTTTCTTTGCTGATATCCCAGGTTCTATCCCCCCGACCAAAAACTTTCCCATACCCTTTTTAGTGCAGTACACTGGTCGATTGCCCTGTTCTGGCGCTCTTCTACGGTTGCATGGGATCAGGTACTTAAGAGAATGGCTGCCATTCAGCTAACGGAGAGGATTTATCATACAATCATGGACACCATGCAGGTATACGATCTCAAGTGGAAGTCCTGGACTCCCTGAAAGGCTGTAGACCTGCAGGTTGAGACAGACTTGGAGTCTGCTCACCCCAAATAAGGTTACTGACTTGGATCAATGGTATTTTGGCCCCGTACCTTTTGGAGCAGTTATTATAATTTTTAAGTTTAGCTTTTGTTTTTTGCTGTTTTTCTTGTCTATTTTGTTTTCAGTGGCATATCTATACCCAGATGCCTTTATAGTGGTACAGTTTCTACCCCAGTACGTGGAAGTGAGGGTTATACTTTTAGCCTGTTTGTTGCCTTGCCTTCCATACCCCCACGGACAATGACGAAATGGTGGGTTGCAGGTACTTTTCAGACAACCTTTTGTTATGAACCAGGACACTTGTAACGACATTAATGAACCCACTGTACTGTAATTGATTTGTCTACTGTGATGTAACTCTCCTGTTATTGATCAATCTGTCAAAGTCACTTACTGTATATGCCCCTTCTTTTTTTTGTCGTAATAAAAGTTTGTATTAAAAAAAAAAAAAAATCGCTGATCGCCACTATTACTAGTAAAAAAAATGTTTTTATTTATTAATAAAAATGCCATAAACTATCCCCTATTTTGTAGACACTATAACTTGTGTGCAAACCAATCAATCAACGCTTATTGTATCAAAAATGTATAGAAGAATACATATCGACCTAAACTGAGGGGGAAAAGTTTTTTTTTATACATATTTTTTCGGGATATTTATTATAGCAAAAAGTAATTTTGTTTAGAGCGCAAACAATAAAAAACACAGAGGTGATCAAATACCACCAAAAGAAAGCTCTATTTGTGAGAAAAAGGACACCAATTGTGTTTGGAAGCCACATCTCACGACTGCACAATTGTCAGTTAAAGCGACGCAGTGCCAAATCGCAAAAAGTGCTCTGGTCTTTGACCAGCCAAATGGTCCGGGGCTGAAGCGGTTAAAGCAAAATTATAATGTATACTAATAAAGCTGCAGGTGGGTTCATATCTCACACTCATCAACAACCTCCAGGTGCTGGTAGAAGCTTGCTTCTGTAATGTTTTGACTTACAGATGAAATAATACAGCAAACCTGAATGCAGAAATGTTTTTTCTTTAGGGCGGAGCCTGGCCACAGAGCAGTATGGTCGCTTGATCTAGGAGCTTTGGTGGGGAAAAGTGACATACAGAGCGGCATCTCCTCCACAAACACCCAGACCCGACTGTCTCAGCCCTCTGACACCTGGGGATGTATGCAAGCTCTGCTGTGTGCTGATCCTCACACCCCTGCCAGCTCACAGACTATTTCCACAGGCTCTGCAACATGGCAACTTCAGCAGATGGAGGAGAAAGTGCGGTTGAGTCTGCCCCCTCCTCACAGCACAGCACTCCAGGCACACAAACCCACGCTGCTGCTATGGATACAGCCACACACGAGGACAACAACTCCTAGTAAAGACCTGCACCATTGCTCGCAGCCTCTCTTCTATCCAAAGTACCAGTGAGTAAGAAGCAACTGTCTGCTGAGGAGGATGATCTTACCATGACACACACAGTCACAATCTCTAGCTGCATTCCCAGCTTTGGATCAGCCTGCCTCAGAATTCACCATAAAGGAAATGCTATTATCCCTAAAATATATATATATATATATATCTGCAGGCAGTCCTGAATAGAAACCTGGCCTCTTTACAGTCACATATAGAGCACATGGAGGAAAGAGATGATGCAGTGGAGAGATTATTGGGTGAACATGCAGATGCCTATAATAGCCTGTCAGCACAATTACAGGGACATGACACTGACATACAGTGGTTGAAAGCCAATGTCGCAGACCTCGAGTACCACTCCCGACAGAATAACCTGAAATTCTGGGGCATCCCGAATCTGTCACAAATCCAGAACTAACTCTGTACCTACAAAAACTCCTTAAGGTCCTGCTCCCTATGGAAAATCCTAAAGATTTTGTCATTGACAGGGCCCACAGGTTGGCAAAATCCACTTCACTTTACTGGCACGTCCCTAGAGACATGATAGCTAGGATACATTTCTTTCACATTAAAGAAAGGGCTGTTTTAGCTGCACGAAAAATGGGAAAACTCTATTACCTTTTCTCCAAATTTCAGATCTTCACCGATCTCTCAGCGGCAACCACACAACAACGCAAGTAGTTTTCAGCTATGGGAATGGAAAATCAGTGGGGCTACCCCACCAAACTATCCGTGACACATCAAGGCCACCCATATCCTCAAATCAAATCAAATCACCAGAAGATGCCAAAAAGCTTTCTCCCTGGAAAATAGCAGCAAACCTCCATGCACTAGACCATCCCAACACGTCTCAGGGGGCTGGTCAGTGGTTGGAAACACCTGACAGTTCTATCTCAGTAATGCTTTATTAGCTATCATAAATACTTATAAACACTTACTGTTCTCAATAGGCGCCAACCTTATCACCTTGGATTTCCCTTAACCTTGGGCTACCTGAAGTTTCCACACCCCCAACTTGCAAGTAGAGCAAGTTCTTTGCACAATTGTATCCAGCACATTGTCAGTTCAGGTTCAACATTTGATCTTAGTTCTTTTTCACACTGTTTACCATTTAGCATTTTACAGCCCATTTAAGAGGTCCATGATGTGGAAAGAGGCTGTCTCCAAGAAATGCATTTGAAAGCAGATTCACCCCCTAAAATTTCCCATTCTAACTTCTCCCATTGCTTCTTTGCAAACTCAGATAAGAAAGCACAGGACGTCTTGATCACAATCAAAAACTGTTGCCTTCACCCCACAATTTGTAG
This sequence comes from Lithobates pipiens, assembly GCF_037356315.1. Lineage (NCBI taxonomy): Eukaryota > Metazoa > Chordata > Amphibia > Anura > Ranidae > Lithobates > Lithobates pipiens. The sequence continues at coordinate 134,078,176 of NW_027507686.1, read as the reverse complement.
AAACAGACCCAAATGGTCAGTTTATTATCTTAGGGGCACTCCTTAACCACTACCCCTATACCATTGTCACACTATATGCCCCTAACACCAAACAAAAGGCCTTCCTTAACAGGCACTTTGGATAGATAGTCTCATTGTATGTGGTGACTAATGAAGTGCCCAATTCTGTGTTAGACTCCATAAGCCACAACAGGCATCCCCTCACATACCTTGTCCACCCTATGGAAAAAATGACCATTGTATGATGCTTGAAGATGCGCCCAGGGTTCTGAAAAAGATTTGACCTTTAATTCAGCAGCCCTACAAGTATACTCTCACATTGACCTGTTCCTCGTAGACAAGGACACCTTGCTCCAAACCAAGACCTACCAGATTGACCTAATTCACTGAATGAAAACATAAAAAAAATATACATATATGTATATATATATATATATATATATATATATATATATATATATATATATATATATATATATATATATATATATATATATATATATATATATATATATATATATATATATATATATAATATATTTCTGTGTCCGCTGGCTTCTCCTGGGCCCCCCACTCTATAATCAAATATCTGGGCATCAAGCTTACCTCACCAAGCTTCTTCATACACCAAATAAATTATGACACAGCAATCTTATCACTGAAATAACACATTGGCAAACTACAGATGACCCATCTGTTGTGGGCCAGTAGAGTAGCTGTAGTAAAAATGTCACTACTTCCCACACTATTATACCTCTTCAGGGCTCTTTTGATCCACCTTTCCTCATCTTACCTCCAAAAACTTCAATCCACTGTTAACCACTTTATTTGGAATGGGAAGAAACCTAGATTCAAATCCTCAATCCTCGACAAACTAAATGTAGGAATGGGGGTTCCTAACCTGAAAAGTTACCACCAAACAGCTGTTCTTGACCAATTCAAATTCTGGTGGTCCACATCACTGGACCATGTATGGTGTTCCATTGAACACTCATTACTTGGGTCATCCCCACAAGGTACATTAAGAGCCATACTTGTAGGTTTCACTCCTCAACCATCTCCTTACCTAACCATCAGAGCTGCTCTATCCACCTGGAAGAATCTGCACCCCCAAATCCTGAAATCAAACTCATCAGACTTGGTCACCTTGCCTCTTGTCTCCCTAGAACCTTTGTCACCAGACCTATCACTTTCACATTGGATGACTGGTGGAATGTCAACTCTGGGCTGCATAATGGATTCTCACTTGCCATGCACCTTCCAAAGCCTGCAACAATCTTATTTAAATCAGGCTTCTACATATACCTCCAAACTCAAATCTATCCTCACAACTATCAACAAAGGAACTCACTATATACCAATGGATATCATATCCTTCTTTACTGATGCATCTCCAAAAAAAACAAAGGCATCTCATTCCTCTACCAGACTATCAACCACAACCTTTTCTCAAACAAAACACCCACTTTGGAATCATGGGAAGCCAAACTTTCACAACAGTTTAATACACGCCAATGACAAAAGGCCTCTCAACTACTTACCACATCCTCAAAGTACCACCCATTGAGAATCATCCCTAAAGATTCTTCACAGATGGTACTACTACCCTACTAAATTTTCTAAGATTGTTCCATCCCAGTCACTGTTGTACTGGAGGGAATGCAGAAATCAAGGATCCCTACTACACATATGGTGGGAATGTCCTGTAATAAAGTCATTCTGGAATTATGTCTTCAACTTTCTATCCTCTGTATCAACAGTATATATGGAAGGCACCCTGCAGCAGCACTCCTACTGCCCCACAAATCTTGGGCCTCAACACAAACCCCTTTCATTGTACATGGCATCATAGCAGCCAGGAGAACGATAGCTGCTGCCTGAAAACAAACCAAGCCTCCGGATCACTCTCTGCTTCTTCAACACCTGAACACTAGCACACAATTCAAACTGTTGTTTGCAGTTAAAATGACTTAAAAAAAATCATAGCTGAATCACTCAGACTGCACAGCAAGTATTTAATAATATAGATTATACTGGCTTTTTTAAGGCAGGATACAGCTCACCTTAGGTATCACAAAGAGGCCTTTCTTCTTCATGCAACGTTTTTGTCATCTGCACATTACCATGCTGTTAATAGCACATTGCTCACAAGTTCCCCTCTCCTGTACTCCTTAACCTCTCTTTGCATATGTACCATAATGCTGAAATGTTTTAGTACTGTACAAGCACTGTATTCACTATCTTTTGTGTTAACTTTCTTATGCTTACATCCCTAATAATAAAAACTAAAGATTAAATAAAAAAAATATATATAATAATAATTGTTTTTCTTTATTTTAAGACAAGTTGCAGGGACAGATTGAAGTGTTTCACATTTCTCATTTTGAGAAAGCAGCGTTTGTGACATTTAATGCATCAGGGTCTGTTCCTGTGATTGAATGAGCAACACAATATTGCATCCTGATATGTCACTCCTTCATTTGTATGTATGCTTTCCATAAATTTTATTGTTTGGAAACACATTTTTGAACATTTTAATTGCTTTAATTATTTGTATTAAATAATTATTTTGCAAATACACATTTGTTTTATGGTGTATACAGTACAGAGTGATTAATAGATATTCTGTGTTGGCTAAAAGGAAAACCCAACATTGCTTTACAATTTTGCATATTGAGCTAATAGACCAGTTATAACTATATAACCTCTGTGCTAGAAGAATGCACAAGATGTCACTTTTCTGACCTGTGGTACAGTTGTTACTTAATTGCATGCATTACTTACCGTATTTATCGGCGTATAACACACACAGACGTATAACATGCACCTTCAATTTAAGAGGGAAGTTTCAGGAAAAAAAAAAAAAAAAAAAAACTTTTTTGGTTAAAATAAACTACTTTGACGTAAAATATTGGTCTGTGCCCATCAATGCAGCCTTATCAGTGCCCATCTGCAGCCTTGCAATTGCCCATCATTGCAGCTTGATCAGTACTCATCATTGTAGCCTTGCCAATCATTGCAGCCTGATCAGTGCCCCTCTGCAGTCCTGCCCCTCTTTGCAGCATGATCAGTGCAGATCTGCAGCCTTGTTATTGCCAAAATAAACAGAGCCAGATCTCCTGTGTACTCGGCTCGCAGTCCCGCCTCTTATGATGGACATAGCACTGGTTCAATGGCGGGATGTCAGCGCTAGGAGGCGGGGCTGGGCGTGACTGCGAGCAGAGCTAACTACACAGGGGATTCAGCTCTGTTTATTTTGGCGGCGCTCATTCCCTCCTTCCCCTCCGAGGCAGCCGTTTGCCATACAACACGCACACACACTTCCCCCCTGATTTTAAGGGGGAAATAGTGTGTGTTATAGGCCAATAAATATGGTAATTACTAACTTTCAACCCTGATCCAGTGATATTTACTGTGTTACCCTGCTTGGCACTGCACAGACTTTCGCTCCAAACAATGGCCTGACAGGTACTTTTCTTAATGTGCATGTGCAACACAGTCCCATTCTTTTCTAGAGCCTCCCACGAGTATGGCTTCCCATAAGATAGAATGGGGCTGTGGCTTGCATGTGAAGAAGTTAAGTTGACAAAACAGAATTGTTTTTGGATGAATGTCTGTACATCTACCAGTTAGGCTGCATGGTGAAACTTTCTTGACTGAGGTTGAAGGTGAGTAAGTAAGTTGGGCTGATCTCAGGAGAGGCAGATAAAGGACACCCGAATCAAAGGTATCATTCTTTAAAGAGAAAAGAACAGCAATAAGTAAATAATCTCATATTCTCTCAACGCTTGGTAATTCTGCTGACTCAATGTCCATAAGCTGCACTTATGCATCGGAAGGAGGCTGTTGTGTATGTGCTGAGGGCACTCTTATTTTGCACTCTGCGTAAGCTGACCAAGCTGTCTGTGTAAACAGATTGATAGGGATCTGTTCTCCATCCATCTGGTGGATCGGGTGATTGTCAAATGAAAACAGACGTTTCCATCCAACCACCAATAGAGGAAATGGGGCTGTGTCCCTGTCCGCTCTGCATAAGCAAAGCAGAGACAAGTATGTCATCCACCGGATCAGTGGAGAGACTACCCACTGAGCAGGTGGATCTGCTGGCAGAGTCCACACGTCTGAAAGGGACCTAAGTAGTTGTTAGGCAAAATATAGCATAACTGTAATAAACTATTAGTGGCTAATCTACAATTTTTTTTTTTTCTCTCTCACCAGGATAGAAATAAATGGTTTAAAAGAGAAGTTATTTTTTTTTGTTTTTTTTAGATTTTTTCCCATATTCATACTTGCCTAGGTGGGTGCAGCATTAGTCCAATGCTGCACCTGTCCCAAGCCGCCTTGGCACTGAGAACCGAGCCATCAAACATTGCCCATGGCTCAGTTCTCTCAGCTCCCCGAGCAGAGGGCTGGTAACTGTCAGTCAGCATCGCTCCTGCTCTGCTCCTCCATGCTTATTGGAGCGCTGAACTGTGGAGGGGCAGGGAGCGGCTGTCTTAGCAGCTCGCTGAGGGGCTGAGATGGCTATCAGTCCAGGCACCTGGTGGATCCAGTCTTCCTTAGTTGGGATGATGTGGTTAGCTTTAGAAATGTATTTTCTATATCAGTGTGTTAGGTAATTTTAGTTTTATAACAATTACTTGTTCAGATAGGGGTATTCTGTAAATGGTTTGTGTACACAATTCCCCAAAAAGTTAAGGTCAAACCGGATAACACCTTCAGTGCAAAAACAGAGGGGCATACAGGCATATCTGTAACTGTACACTGAGACCCAGACATCAGTGAAGCTGCAACAATAGACAAAGAAATGCATTCACCAATGGAGTAGGTTAGGTTGTCCCCAGGATTTATATACCACAAATGGTTAGTAGACAAGTGCAGTCACACATCCAATCTCTAAAACAGAGCTAGATATACATTTTGTCCTGGATGACCCTAAGATAATAAAACAGAAGGAGAAAAGTGAATAGAAAAAAGGCAAGATATGCCTTTCGGGAAGACCTAAAAAAACATGGATATCCCAGAAAGGCACACAAATCACCTTAGTAATAGAGAGGGAGAAAAAGAGGCAAAGAAGAGAGAGAGGCAAAAAAGTGAAATAAAGAGGGGAGGGGTGTATGTGTGCACAGGGCCGCTGATAGGGCAGTACAACCGGCCCTGTTGTACCGGGCCTGGCCAGCAGGGGGGGGGGGGGGCGAGCAGCTTTTAACCTCTAGCCTAAAAAAAAAAAAGCTAAATAACTATATTAACCCACACCCACTTGATTACTAAGGTATATAAAGAATATATATTCATTTCCTGGGCCCCATCAGGTTACCAGAGGGGCCCAGGAGGTGAAAGCAGAAGAGGGACTTTTTTTCCATTTTCGGGTGCAGGGATACAATTGCATGCTGTTCTCAGTATACCTGCACAAACTAAAGTTCTTCCTGCTCACTGTATGCTTCTCTGGCGGATGGATATTACTGTTATACGGCTCCCTTCATTCAGTAAGTGCTGCAGCTTGAGGGACTTATCACTGAGGCGGCTGAGACAGACAGAGCAGCAGGAGTAATCTGGACAATGGCAGTGGTATACAGGCAAGCAGTCCCCTGCACACACACACACACACTGACAGGTCACACTATTGTATAATGTGCAGTCCCCAGACTCTGTGTGCTCATGGTTATTATCATTATGATGATCAGGGCACATGACTGTGTGGTTCTGACTTTCCTGATATATGGCTGTACTGTGTGTTACAGACTATAACTCAGCACAGCCATAACAAAGTCAGCACCACACAGTCATGTTAGACTGACAGAGCTACTTGTACACATGTGATGGGGGGAAGGGGCAGTAAAAAACACACAGCCAAGCTGCATTTTTACCACCCCCAAACCACTCCCCTTTGATAACCTTTCACCCAAGCTTTGCAATTAAACCTGATTGAAAGCTCCATGTAGGTTTACAGGTATGAACAGACTTTTGTGCATTTAGATCCACCTTCCTTCGTGCCCATTCAGGTAGGAAAAAAAAAAAATATTAGAAAAGAATATCCTTTTCTATTTTTCCAGACCTAAATGTGACAGATCAGAGGTAGCCTGATGTAAATGGACACAAGTCGGTGGTGTATGAAGACACAAACTGAAAGGGCACAGATGTCAAAACACTGACATCTCTCCCGTTCAGATGCAGTTATGAATGGCGGGGTGCTATAAATGTTACATGTTCCAGCTCCTACCTCCAGACACCCCCCCACCCTACCCTGACAGCGTGGAGGCAGGGGCGGAACGAGGGGTGGGGTTGTGGTCAGAGCCAGGGTGGGTTGTGGGCGGGGTCAAGGGGGCCCCATGATTTCTAACAGCGGCCCTGTGTGTGCAGTCTAGGGCAAGAGCCCTGAAAAATATCCTCCAGAGTATATCCATGGATCTTTCATTCTTATGCAATTGTCTCAATGCAATCCCTAGCAATGTGTTTGAGAGGATTTCACATAAGTTGCAAATGGTAACAGGTAGAACTGTACAATAAGGTTGACTAAAAGATTGGCTAAAATCCACAAGAGGATTATGTTTTTTTCTTCTTTTTTTTTTTATCAGAATGCATGCAGTCTAACTAAATCCTCTAGATGTCCTTACAAACATGCCCTGCTGCTTTTATTGAGTATACTCTCCTATGTACTTGTTTTTCCTCCCATCAAGACATTTGTTTTATTGAACAAAGGGCATAAGCTAATGTATTCATTTTCATTCTGAGAGGCATTTAAGGCTTCAGCAACATGCCCTTCACACAGCCACTGGCCTGTTAATGGAGCTGATTTGGTGTAATAATTAGCACAGGGCTTTACTAACTACAGTGCTTACAAACACCAAAGGTGTAGAGGTTCGTGACAAACATTACATTCTGTGACAAATAAGGTAGGGCAAAGGTGGACATTAGTTCTGTGCTTTGCTTCACTTAACAGACAGCTAGTTACCCAACTACTGTTTAAATGTATCCATGTATTAGCTGTGGTGCTATAATTCCACTCTTTCTATGCAATACTTGCAGTCTAAGTTTTAGCTGGTTAGGCTGACCTTAAAAGGCCAGGTCTCTTTGTTTCATTTTAGCAAATAATAAAAGATGATGGGTTTTGACATGTTTGTTCCTTTCAGGTACAGTATTTATTATCCAATGGGAAAACTGGAACAACCTTTATCTAGTTGCACGTGGTTGTATATTTTTACAAACTTTTGTGGTTGCTTTGTGGCCCGTTGGCGCTTGTTTGGTCTGCTAGATTGTCATGAAGGTGCTCACATAATTAGGCAGAGCTGTCTTTTTATTTTTATTTCTCTTTTTTTTTTTACTTGCTTTTTTTTCATTTATTTTTTTATATGCTGGGCCTTCTTGTGCATAATACATTTACATTGGATAAGGACTTATGGATAATACTGTAACATAACATAAAGACTACTATATCCTGGTAGATGGTCATTGGTTTTTAAAGTATGAAGACTACTTCCACCCTGCCCATGGGGAATTGTGCCACAAAATGCATTTGTTAGGCCCTATTTACACATTGACATTATATTGTGCATGTCCGAACAAGCTAAAACATTTGTCATCAAAGTCTATATTGTAAGAAAAAGCGTGCTCATAGCACACAAAGATGCAGAATAGCTCAGGTCTGTTTATTTATTTTTGTCCCCTTTAATGCATTTTTAGGCTTATAGAAATCATTTTTTTTTTTTTTTATTGACCAACATGAAAAACACATAACAATGCATCAGCATTGCAAAACATTTTTTTTTGTTTTTTTTGGGATGCAGGCTGTATTTAGGTAATTTTGTGTGTTTCATGTTTTGTTCTTTTGCATTTATGTTTTTCCCAATATCTTATGAATTTATGTACTGCAGCTTTTATTTGTCTTATATAATTAACTTATTTTGCAGTTCCTTTTCCTGTGAAAAAAAAAAAATGAAATAAAACAATTAGGCTAATGAGAGTTCATTTTTTGGCTTGCAAACACATCCAAGGCAGTTGGAATAAGATTATTTGCTATTTAAAGCCTATTGCACCCCCAAAACCATCTTTGCCAGTGCATCTTGTCACAAGAGACATTTTCCTCAAATCCTGTTTTTTTTTTTTTTTTTTTTTAATGAGAGGCTTGAGTCCATCTTTTAGCTAAATCTACAAATCTCTGTATTTAATACAGTCAAACAAGATGCAAGAACAAGCATGTCAAGAGTGAATGAGGTTGATTTGCTAAAGGCAAATATACTGTGCACTGCAAGTGTAGTTGCTCTAAAGGGGAAGCTCTGCTGGATTTTATCATGCAATTATGGGCAGGCAAACATGCATTTTTTTTTTTTTTTTTTTTTTTTTTTTTTCATGCATGTGGTTAAGTATTCTTTGCAAAGTCAAGCTTTATCTCATTAGCAATTAGTGCAAGCTAAATTCTGCAATTCTGACTCATAATTCAACTGACTTGTGACATTTGGGACTGTATGGATCTACTGAACTTGTAAGCATATTGCTTCCCATTGGAGCTCAAAAGGTTAAGTGCCCCTGTGCTTGAATGGCCTCAATAATATCTACTAAGTACTCTGTGCATATGCATGATGGTGTGGGAATGGAGCTATAGAGTTGTTTATTATAGGGAGGCAATGTTGTGTGAACAGTTCTTGGATGAGTTTGGTAATAGATGACCAGAGTTTATCTTCACACAAGTTAAATGCCTTTCTCACACATTAATCTGAGTTAGTGAAATTGTGTAACTATTTCAATATATCTATGTGTTTCTTAATTGGCATTTAATAAGAGTTTTTCATTTTTAGAACATTTCATTTTGATTTGATACATAAGTATACTTGTTTTTTGTGTTGGATTCATTTTCACAATGCTAAGCTAGTTTTATATTGTAAATCAGGAGAAAACCGTATTCCCTAATACAAAATTTTAACAATATAAAAAAAAAAAAAAAAAAACACAAACAAAAAACAAAACAAAAAAAAACAGTAATTTCTTGTGAGAGCTCCTGTTAGATTTAAAGGGAAATGTTCAAAAGATGCTCAGATGCACTGTATGTTAACAGGAGTACACAGTGCGGCTAGGGATTGGGCCCACACAAGTATTC